>NW_006441955.1:35222529-35223082 GCF_000325575.1 Pteropus alecto | reverse complement strand
TGAAAACAAAGAAAATACAAAGAATGAAAGAAGTAAAACACCAGATACCTATAATAGCTAGTGAGGGGATAAGAGTAAGAAATGCAAAAGGTAGGTTTGACTCTTGAGGTGAAGAGAACAAACTATTCAATCCCGTTAATTATTAAGTTTTCCTACAAATATTTCATTTATTATGGGTGAAGATTAAGTACAGAAAGAGCTTGAGCATTGGTTAAACTGTGCCTAAAACAATTGACCTTCCCTGAGACTATTGGTTATGTACACTAACAAAATTTCTTATTGTATAGGCCAATTCGAGCTGTGTTTCCTGTCATTTCTGACCAAGAGCATCCTGATGCAGGAAACTTAATTGGTTATTTGTTTCAATTCCCTCTAGTTCTCATCTATAAGTCCTAACTAGCAGCAAAGGACAGAGGGGACAAATGAAAACTGAATTACTATCTTTGTTAATTGACTCAAGCTCACAAAATCCTGGCCACTTACATACTGTAGGAAATTACATTTAAACTTCTACCACCCATCAATCCCTTGACTGATTCTTTGTGTAAATCAA
>NW_006441955.1:35188598-35222481 GCF_000325575.1 Pteropus alecto | reverse complement strand
AGACAAAATATTGTCAAAGGATGTATGAATGAAAAAACAGTGTTTAAATTTGTATGTTTCTACATGGCCCAATGAACCTATGTTTTCTCAGTTCAACGAGGAATGGAAAAACAGGGAGAAAAGCTATAAGTACAGAACTACATCCCTTCTCTGCTTGTGGCCAGATATTATTTAAGTAGAAAGGGTATGTATGTCAAGAAAAGTAAACCCAAAATACTCAGTTTGCAGACTCTAAATTGGTAAGTGCTGGCAGTGCCATTATCAAGAATTAAAGAGGAAAAATTTAAATATAGGAATTAAAAAGTACAAATTCAGTTTTGACATGCTGTGTTTGATATGTCTATGTAATGTTTAAGAATAGATGTTTAGTAGAGTTGTATAAACATACCTAGGGCTTAGATGCTTGAGTTGTAAAAATGAGACTAGAAGTCATAGACACCAAGGAGATCACCCAGGAAGAATACATAGATCACTGCTTTCCAACATTTTACATGTCATAATAAGTAGAAAATAATTAATGTATGGCACACCTGAGTAAATAGGAAGTTGCCTCCACGCCTATTGCTATGAGAGGTGAGAGAATCACTGGCTTACTAAACCTATGCTTTGTAACATGGCTGGAAAGCCCTGGAGTAAAGTAAAAAGATTTGATGCTTAATGATGTGGCTTAGAGTATTATTAACATTTAAAGGTAGGTAAATAGAAGCATCTACAAGGAACATTCAAGAATGGGATGGTCAAGAGAACAGTGTCACAGGAGCATAAAAGTAAGTCAAGAGTCCAACTCTCAGAAAAAGTTCATGTGGATGACTCTCTGGTACCTTAAAACACTACAAAACTCATCTTTCCTCAGATATCTGTGTTCCAGGTCTATCAACCTGGACCAGTACCCAGTTAGTATCCTGAGCCACCACAGCTATATTCCTTTGTTATTGAAACTTAACATATTCATCTTTTGCAGGACTGCTCATTCTACCCTTGTGATTCTTTCAACTTCCCCTTTTCTTTCCTTCCATCATTTTATTTCATTTTTTCTTCCTACTACTGCACCAGCCCAGTTAGTTTTCACCTTCTCTGGTCTCTATGCCCCATTCATTCAACTGACCTACAAAATATTGGCAGATTAATTACCGTGAAGCATGTTCTTTGTTCAAAAGAACTTTACTGGCTCTCTACCAACTATATCATTACCATTATGTCAAAAATCTCTAGATATCAAGGTTCTTTATGACCTGAACATGGTCTACTTTTCTAAATTTATTTCCTTGTAGTCCTGTTTATTCAACCAAAGCTTTAATCACATTGAATTACTGGTTGCCTAAATACCTTCATTCATGTTGTTTCCACCATACAAAATGCCTTCCTATCCTGGATATACACAGATAAGTCTTATTTTTCTTTCCAGCATCCCATTCGAATGATACTTACTCAGTAAAATACACATCTGCCAAAGAGATCAGGTAACTGTCTTCCTCACCTCCTTAAATTTCATTTTTGCTTCTTTTACGGCATATTAATTTTAGTTTATATTCCAGTCATTTATTTCTCCTACTATATGACAAACTTCTTGATTTACCTTTTCACTTGCCATGGTAATTCACATTTATATGACAGCACAAGTATTTGTTTTAAACAAAATTCTTAATACAATCAAGTGAAGATTTTGTTATGAGCTGGATAAAGAGTAACTTACAAGGATAAGGTAGTAATCCTTTGTGGCTAAAAACTTCAACTTATTTTAAGGAAAAAAATTAGACATCTTTTAGTTTATGTAGAGATAATGACAGAGATTTTGAAGACAACTGGTAACACTTAAAAATTCAATTTTTAAAATCTTTTACTTTAATATTTTGTTAAGTTTTTTTCAGTAAGAAGACTTCAGTAAACAATTTTTAAATTTTTGTTTAAAGCTTTAACCAAAATAAATTTATTTTCATCAAGATTAAACTCCAGGAAAGTAAAATTCTATATACATTTTATAGCTTATACACATTTACAGTTTCCCTTGGGCATAGTGCCATCTACAGTTGGCAAATGCAAACTACTTTGCTTCTGAAAAAATTGGTTATGCAGTAGAGAAGCCAGCCACTCTAAACTTTCTCTTTACACATTATGTTACTCATAATAATATAAACAGAAATGGAAGAAATACAATAAACTGATCACGACTGAAGACATATATTTAAAGCCTGACTTTTCATAGATAAGCTGTCTTCTTAAACAGAACACCACTTTGACTACATTTTTTCCATTTTTTTCATTGTCTTTGTTCTTCTTCATGGCTATCCCTACCATTCTTTTATGAACTCACTATAATGAAAACAAACTGTTCTCTAACCTTGTTCTTTCTGATCAACCTCCAAACACGTTCAAATCTCTCCAATTCAAAAACTCAAAACAAGTTCTACCAGTTTTACATCCCCCTCACCACACACACAATCTTAGTGTTAAAAAAGCCACAGTCATTTTCTCATCCTATCCTTTTCACCAACAAACTTTCGTGAAAGATTGGTTTATATTCAGATTCCATTACTTCTCAGTTTACAACAATCTGGCTTCTGCCACAATTACAATGGCCGTTAAAAAAGCTTTTTGCAAAAGCAAAAAATCTCACATGGCCAATTTTAATTCTCTCTCCTCATTCTTCATCTACTTTAATGTTTTGTAGTATGTGATACTCTCAATGATTTTCTTCTAAAACTTCTCTTTCTAGACTTCTATTTTATCATCTTCTCTATTCTTTAGCATTTTTTTTTTCGTAGTGGTGGACTCTTTTACACGGTTTTCTTCAGTGTAAAAAAAGATGCGTGGAACAGATAATCCGTGTAAATTGAGGGATGGGTATATTTCTAGCCCAAGTTTCCTTAACTGTAAACTATTTCTAATGTATATAACTTCATTTTTCTATCTATGGAATCTCTAAATATCTTGTCCTTATTCCATCCTATCTTTCCAACCCATATAGACATGGGCATCATGGAAATCTGAACATTTCCCAAGTCTGCTCAGAACTTGATAGTATGGGCTCTTGCAATGATAGATTTTAATATATGGCCCACATGCCAATGTATATAATGTATATGAAAGTAAAATGCATGTGAACTGTAGAAATAATTTTTCATTCAAATGAAAAGAGTACTTTCGGGTATAAAGCAGATAATCTAACAATGTGCTTCAGTGATTATTTCTCACCTGGAATTTACTAGTTATGATTTTCAGTATCTCAGATACATAACAATTTAGATGACTTTAGCATTTTCGTATACAGACTTAGAAGTCAGTTTCTCAACTGCAGTCATTTACTCATTGATTTCTTACCTGAGGGAGGCAGGATTTGTGAAGGTGAAATGTTTTTCACACTGTGTAAATGTTCTAATTCTTGGTAATTAAATGCTAATTGGTGGTGATTTGGTGGTGTTCGACTTGAATGGGTAGTCTGATGAACAAGGGTAGCAGAACAAGAGAGTGTATCTTGCATAGAAGACTGTGTCTGTTAAGACAAAGTTAAATGAAATTACCTTTCAGAGTTTTAACCACACAAGAAATATAACTAAGAAAATAGAAACACAAGAAGATATAATTTAATATTATCTTTGAAAATGATATTATTTAAGACACACGAACTTATAGGGTATAATTATTCCTATCTTATAAGTGAGAAAACTAAGGTTTAGAGAGATTAAATGCCTTGGCAATCATATAGCTTCTAAGTAGAAGTAGTCAAAGCTTACGATCTTAGTTACCAGTACACACAGACTTGTACCAAATCAAGAAACAAATCCACTTTCGCTTCCTTTTCCTTACTGAATTACAGATATAATCTGGGAGCAGGGGTTTTAAAAATCACATGATGGTCGACAACTTCTGATTCATTACTCAGGTAACTATTAGGTAAAAGTTCTATTATAATAGCTAACGCTTATTTAATGTTTACAATATGCAAGGCACCAGGGTAAGCCTTTTAAAGTTCTTTAATTCTTACAATAATCCTATCATTATCCTCATTTACAGTTATAGGACTTAAATATAATGAAAGCAACCTGCCTAAAATCTCACATCTATTCAGTGACAAGCTAAGTTATGGTATCAAAGCCCAGGTACCTCATCTACTAAGCTTTGAGTTGTAGTAGTATAAGATAGTCTTTTTCTTCTAATAAAGGGGTTAGAGTAGTGAGTAGATAAGGCAAATATTTGAATACCTATAACTTGAAAAGAGTCATGCCATCAGAATATTCATCCCCAAAATAATGTAGACCCAAGCCCAAAGCTTGAAGTCAAATGCTGAGGTTTAAATCAGCAAAACAATCACTTTCTGAAACATACAAACACACACACACACATATATATATATATATATTCATGATCCTATAAATATATTCCTCTTATATCATAAATGGGCATTTTGTTCTTCACTGAGTGACACTGAAAATATTCTGGCCACAAATAGATAAAGGTAGCATTCTACATGCCATGTATTGAGAATGCTTCCAAAGTTCATTTATAACTTGATATAACTTTCTGATTCTGCTAGTACCTATGGCAAGGTAGGCGATCTGTATCTTTCTCCTACTCAAAAGCCTTTGAGCTCACTACTGCCTATCAAATTAAATATTATTAATCCCTTACCTACATGTTCAAAGCTCTCCCTATTATATCTCTCAAGCCAACTAATCCCTCACAAATACGGTCTGCTGCCTATTTCCCTGAACATACCACCTCCTGTGCCTTTTTGCCTCTCTTTAGAATACTTACCACCTGTAAGTCAATATACTAACAACATACTCATTGATATGTCAGTATACAAACCATTTCTTCCCTTTTCCTGTATTTAAACCCCATTTTAAGCATATATATATTCCTTCTTCATTTTCTCAATAAATTATGAATATAGATTATAGCAATAATCATACAATCTCTTATGAGCTCCTCAAGACAGTGTCATTTATGTTGTATTCTCCTAACCTAGTTAAGTGTTGTTAAATAAGTTTGTAATTTAATAAAGGCATATGCTTGTAATTCTGTATTTGGGATAGGTACAAAGGATTAAAAGTTTTAGGAGGATGATAATCCGGATTAGAAAAAAGATAAAATAAAATCACTTGTATCCTTTTCAAAGCATATCATCCACATAACATAGATGTGCTAAAATAGCTGGTAATTATAAGCTTTATCTTCAGAAACCCTAACTATCATTCCTTTTCTACCTTTTTTTGAGAAATTCCACCTTACTGTGCATAAATCTACTACTATACCAGTGAGTTATAACATAGTTTTTATATTCTAATGTAAAATGAAGGATAACTTACCTTTACTTTCTCTTTAGAAGGAGAATCATTCTGTTTAACTTCAGTAAATTTAGGTAACATTTCTGCAAATGTATATAAATAAATATTTCAATGTTTGTTAGCTTAAAATTACATCTAAATTACAATTTTTTTCATATTAGAAATAAAATGGTAATCTTGATAAAATGCCTTTAACACCAACCTCTTAAATCAAGAGGCTCTTATAGTTACCAGGTTTTTGCCCTCTTTTAATCAGTCAAAATTTCTAAAGGAATACTTGCTTTTAAAGGGGATATGTTCTTTTCCACATAATGGAATAAATATCCACTCACAAATTTCAATTTGTTTCATTTAGGCAAAAAAGAACAGAGTGTTACTTTACAGTAAAGAGCTTGAATAAGTGATAGTTGAAAAAGGAACAAGCAACAACAGAAAGATTTCAAACAAGTAGTACCAATTATACTAAAATCATCTTTTACCAAGTAGCCATAAATATAGCCATAAGGGGTTTAATTAAAATAATAATTTACTATAAGAGAAGGGTATGTTATTAATCTGACAGGATACAGTCTTTTATTAAAAGTGAAGCTATTTGAATGAAAAAAGTCTGCTCTACTGGCTAAGCATTATAATAAAGATCCCATCTAATTAATACTCTAGTTACTTCTAAGCTATTTGGAAGCCTCAACTGTATGGCAACAAACAGGTTTTATAGGAATTCCTTTACCTTTACAAGTACCTTTACTGCTGAACTGGTAGTAGAATAAGTATAAAAAGAGATCTCTCTGACACGGTGCTCATAGGTTCCTCTTTCTGTACCCTAAAATTGATTCTGGTGCTATCTTCCCCAATCACAAGCCTAGGTCAGTGTGGGAAAGCATCAGACTGGTTAATGCCCTGATCCATCTCTCCAGGCCAGGTTTCATGAGCACCCTGGGCATTATTTGCTTCAGGCTCCAGGGCACCAAGGCTGGTCAACACCAAATCTTATTCAAACTTAAAACATTCTAATTTTAATAATTACCTTCTGCCTCCTGAAATGCCATCAGTTTCCACTGGATGTGTTACTGTTCTTTCCTTTCCTAAAATGTTTGATGCTGGACATTGTTAAAATTGCTAAATGCCACTTAATAACGTGCTTTAATTTAAAGAATTCAAGTATTTAAAATGACATGAACCATATTAATGGAACTCCACTAAGTATTATTTAAGTGTTGGGAGTTAGGTAGGAGAAGAGAAGATAGACTGCAAGGATTGAGGGTATAGATCCAGGTAGCTTTCACATTTAGGGGAGAAATTATGGTTTCATCTTTGAACAAAGAAAAACAGACTTCATTAATATTATCATATAATATACGCACATCTATACATCTAAATTATTCAAATATGTATCTAAACTATATTATGATAAAAAGTCTTAAGTACAATAAAAATATGACATACCACGTTAAGTGTTCTGCTAAAAAATTCAAGGGCATTATCTTGGTTTTCTGACATATAAAACTAAAGCTCCAAATTATTATTAAAAATAGCACCTCAAAACCTGAAGACACTAGATTAAAATTTTTTTGATTAAAAAAAGTTAGAGCCGCTTAATACAGTATGCATCATAAAAGTCTTACATACTATATAGATAGGTGAATAATGATAGCCTAAAACTTAGCATTGTGCTTCTCATCCTAATTTTACATGGTTGAGTCTCCAGAAACACAGTAACATAAAATTGCATGTTTCTGTTTATTTATGAGTTCCTGGCCTTTGAAATTTTCACTATCAAGTTTAAGATCACATTTCAATTAGCAAAGAAACCCTACCAGGTCTTGCAAACATAAACAAAACTGAGTGTTACGGTGACAACGTATACTCTGTCAACTACATTCTCCAGGGATCTGTGATAGCATGCATACCTACCTTATGAGGATAAATTGGATATATGTGAACTACTAAATAAATCCATATTATACAGATTATGTAATATGTTCTATTTTCACATTTTCTCCAAGCCCCAATATAAAATTTTAATTGGAAAGTTTTCATTTTAAACTAAGGCAAAAAATTTAATAATAGAATTAAAAAAAGAGCTAGAATCTGATGTTTGATTAAAGGGCTTGTTTAATATCCATCACCGATCAAAGCACTGAGATAAATGCTCCAGAGATACCAAATATTGCCAGCAAACCAATATGGACATAAAAATTAGATGTTTAAAACGAGTATAATACTATAATGCAAAACCAGAATGTAATGCCATATATAGCAGAAAAAATTACTGAAGGTTTTTAAATTGGAGAAACAAATCACGCTTCTATAGGACAGGGTATAGAAAAGTGATTGGAAGTCACTACCTGGTCCTGCTACTTTATTTTATGGGAAAAAATGTCCAGATGTTAGAGGATTTGCCCAACCTTGCCTAAGCCATGTTCTACTGATTAAAATCAAGCAATTTGTTTTTGAACTGAAAAAATTTGCTCCCTTTAAAGAATGTTTTAGCAATTTTCATTGAATTGCTAGGTGCTTATTTTAATATAGAAGAACAAACTGATTGTAAAACTACCCATTCCTTTTACCAAGGTCATCTTACTGGAGCTAGAAAGTGGAAACAAACAAAAGAAATAAACCTAGATTGATAGTTCTTAAACATGGCAGCACATTCGGGTTGATTCATCACAATTTATAAGGCTCATGGCTCAAGTATGAACCTCAATATATGCAAATTTTTAATCAAGCCTGAGTCTTGAATTTATCCTTTTGGTGCTTTGAAAACACTTTGATGAGAACCTAATAAAAGTTTAAAATTTTTAAATGATAAACTCTAATCATTCTCTTAAACTTTCTAGCTTGAACGGCAAAAATTACTCCAAAACTGTCATTTCGTATTCCCTAAAAAAGTAAAACAAAATCTAGACTAAAACGATGTTTGCCCTTTTTCTCTTTTTCCCTTGTATGAAAAAAAAATCACATCCTCGTCATATCTACAGTAGATCTAGGTTGTAGCACTAAAAGGAGAAATTTTTATTTTCTTCTATCTTCTCGCCCATAACTAAGGAAAATTATTTTAAAAAATCAAAAAGTCCAAAGTATGAAGTGACAAATTCACTTTGTCTTAACCAGGTAAAGAAGTGATGCTATAACCATTGAATTTCTTTGTGTGTAACGGTTTAGCAATTATATATATTCCTGAAAAATATTTTATTCCACACTAATCAAGTATCTGAGCTTACATTTAGACAGTTTCTGAAGTCATTTCCTATAAAGTTTCAATCAAAAGTACTATTACCCTATATGTCTTTTATGCTATACACCTGAAACAAATATAAAATAATATTGAATGTCGACTCTAACTGAATAAAAAAATCTAAAAAGCACTACTACCAATGAACTGCTTTATTTGATTGTTTCTCAGTAATATTATTAGTCACAGGATTAAATCTACTAATTTTATTCCTCTCTATTACATCACTCAACATAGCCAAGTATGTTGAGCATTAGAAAACTCTCAATAGCTTATGTGTACATACTAGCAGACTAGCTTACATGGGATATATGCAGCTGGAATTCATTTCATTGTCAAGCCTCATTTACATCTTTGATCTGACTATTAGTTAGTTTTTGATGGCTATGAAAAATAGTTTAGAAAGGTTTTGTATTTATACCAATGTTTACTAAATTTTCTTGACTTAACTGCACATGACAATTTGCATATGCTGTCAGACCAGAATACAATTTAAATATAAGATCAAATCACAGTGAAGTCTGCAGTTAAGTACTGCTTCCAGCCCACAGATTTCTAATTTATATTTTTTAAGATTTGGGATTTCATTACAACTTTATCTTGGAACTGACTTAATATCTTGTTTGAAATGATCAAGAATTTTTTTATATAAAACTTTCTTTGGAAATCACCACTCTGCCACTAACTTATTCTATTTAGCAAAGCAGAATTAAGTCCATGCTTCTCAAAGATGCACTAAATAAGGTCTGAGAATACATAGAAGATAATTATTTAAGTAATGTGGAATAAACAGCTCTAAAACTATGTACAACACTTAAATCTTTTTCATAGATTTTGCCCTTAAAACATTTTGGTACACCTAAACAAAATGATATTACAGTAAAGAGAGACTAATTCATAATACAGGATAGCTGTAAGAAGAACCTTAAGAGTCAATAATATCAAGGAATTTTAAAAAGTTAATTTAGAGCCCTATTCCTGATAATCGAAATTGTAATAAATTTTAAAGATAGAAAACCTAATTTATATTTTCAGTTAATTTGTACTTATGTAATAAAATTTTTGCTAATATCTAATTCTCAAAAATCACATTTTCTCAGTAAATAGTCCCACTTTCCCCCACCTTGAACCTCAGGTTTGGGATTGGTCATCTGCTCCTCGAAAATGTCAAATGCATAATTCAATATGGTAGATGCTTTACTTATTTTTACAAAAGTTACTATTATTGATATGGTCTGACAATTATTTTTCATAATTCATAATCCCTTTATTTATAGTTTTTGTTGTTCTCAGGAAAGTAAAAAATGCTTGTAGCTTATACCCTAGAAATTAAGAGCCTTAGAGTATTTTAATGGGTACAACTGAAGTTAATATTTAGGACAAAAGATCTTATTGCTTTATTTACTAATTTATTTTATTAAGCAAAAATATAATTGTTTTTCTCCATTAAGTTAGGCATTGCATTTGCAATTTATAATATACATATACAGTATTTTTCCAATGAAGTATAGTTTGAATGTTCATAAAACAATGAAAATATCGAAGATAAAGGATAACTTGTACTATCATATTAGAAAACAAACTGACCTTAGTGTCACAAATCTATATACTATCATAATGTAAGTTGAAATATAAAAATTTGCTACTTGGATTTTAACAATAATGGTTTAAAAAGCAGCCCATTACTTGAAAAAGATGACATTAAACAAGAATGTCAGTAATAAAGAGTTTTATCCTACAAATAAAAGACAAAGTGCTCTAACTTATTAGGCCACAAATGCTTTATTCGATGAAATTACAAATGCTAATTACAATTTAAAATACTAAATGCAACTTAGTTTTTCCAGCATTGTTTCATGCTTAAAAGTCAAATATAAGGAAATAATGTATAATCAGAGCCCTAAATTAATTTAAAATTTTTCTAGTATGAGAAATTCCAACAAATTTAAAAGTTCTGTTTGTTCTAACAAAAATGTTTACCACTATGTACTTTATAAACATAAAAACAAAATGCAGTAATCAGCACCACATAAATGCAAACTAAACAGAAACAAAAGTGAAAACAGAAAGTAGTGCCAGCCAGCAGATCCTTACAGACTGAAATAAGAAAAATATTCTTATAAATGGTTAGAATTCCTGATGTGACAAAATTCTATGTGGATGCTTTTTAAAAAAGAAAACTGAATTTCATGACAAACAAGAAACATCTCATTTAAAATAAGGCAACATTTTAGGCACAAAAGTGCTCTATATTCTGAATTTGCCTTTTGGTGAACAACGACAGAATGCCGCTGTCAAGTCAGTGTCATTGGGACAGTGATTACCTGTCAACTACATAACCATCAATGAAAGAGCACTAAGAAAACATGAATGAGTTAAGTTTGATACAGGTGACAATAAACTATACAAGGTTATATGGTACTTGAGCATAACTGAATCTGAATTTAAAGTATACTTTTCCGTTAATGGAGGATAATATTCTACAGTGAAGAAAACATAGACGTGAAAAAAATCTGCTTTACAGTTTCTAGAATGACTGATTTCTTAATTGAAAATGTTATTCAATTCAGAATATATTGTCACAACAGGACATACTTTGCAACATTAGAATGATCTAACATGAAGAGTAAAGTGAAAGATGTCCTCGAATAATCTTTTATAAAAAGATCAGCATTGTATTATTTGATATTTTCTGGTATTAAGATCTGCTATTATATATTAAGAGACTATCTCACCTTTAGTAAAATTATTTTAGACATTACAAGCCTATAAGAGACATATGTATATAATATGAAGTTTCATTTTACACAGTATCTCTTTTAAGGAAAATAGTGAGATCATCAACATGCAATTAAATAATAAGTGAGGCATCCAAGCTGTAGGTTATGGGTAAGTAACAAACATTTCTTCAAAATGTAAATCTCAATATTACAGGATATGTTTTCCCGCAAACAGAGGTGAACTTAAGGGGACAGCTAACCTGATTCGGAATCACTGCTGTCTGAAGAACTTGAATCACTGCTACTACTTTCAGACTCTGATGAGCTACTGCTGCTGCTGCTGCTTTCACTCAATCGGGAACCACTTCCAACAGCCTTGGATAACTGAGTTTTCTCAGCTACAAAATAGGGAAACACATTAAAATGCCAGAAGAATTAAATACTCACAGGAACATTTGAAAACTGCCACCTACGTTTTGTTTGACGTTTTCTGGAATTTAACTGATTATTGACATCCAGTAACCGCTTTTCCAACTCCTGTTTTTTCTGTGAATGAAGTTCTTCTTTGGACTTCGTTATTTTCTTACCTGTGTGATTTAGGACAAAAAAAGAGTGAACATAACTCAAAACTAATGAATACCAGACCGATTTCTACTAACATACAGAAATACATACCCTGAGGTTTTAGTGGTCTTTTTCTTAGACATGCAGCAACATATTTTTCTAGTTCTCTTAGTGTTGTTGCTTTCAGTGTTTCAAAGTCTATCTCTATCTCATCAGGGTTGGAATTTCTCAGTGAAGGCTCTCTTGATTGTATTATATGAACAACTCTCCCAAGTTTATCTCCAGGGAGTTTGTTTATATCCAAACTCAACTGCCTTTTCTCATCATAGTTCATAGGTTTAACATTATCATCCTCAGATTTCAGAGCAAAGGGCTGTTGTATGCTCTTCTTTGGCTGACTGTAACAGAAATTAAATTAGTCGAATTTATTTTAAATAATATTGTTATTTTAATAAGACATCATAAAAGATACTTACTTGCTCTTGGGCTTTAATTTTGCTTGCTTAAACTTTTTTCTTGGATTTTCATCACTGTTATTAAACTTTTCTTTTTTCTTTTCCTTTTTAGACTTCTCATTCTTTTTCTTCAGCTTATGAAAAGGTACTTGGGACAGAACCTGTAGTTGTTGATGAACAGCTTTAAGCTGATAAAGGAAAAATTCTTTAAACATCATGGCTCTAAACAAATAAAGACACTAAAAAAAAACGATGCACTTAAAAGTCAAGAGTATCCTTTGCGAAATTCATTTCATGTTACATTTCCTTCGGATGCTTATTTGATTTCGCAAATTCATTATTTTGAAGGGCATACATTAAATTACAAACACTATCATGTGCTCAACCTATAAACTTAAGTATTCATCTAAACCCAGACCAAGAATAATTAACATTTCCAGGCACTCCTAAGTTTTTAATCGTTGATTTTTCGAGCTTGAGCTTAGGTTAACATGTTATCACAAAAAGTAGCAAATATTCAATCAATGCAAATCAATTTATTGTGGTTAGGAATATAAAAGAATTTTAGGATATAGAATTTTTAGTAGGAAAGACTATTAAACAATATAAATGTACCAATGTGTAAATAAAGCTAATGTTGCTAAGTGATCTAAACACAACAGCTTCTACTCTAAAAAAAGGATTTTATAGTAGAACAGCAGTAACAGCTTATAGAAAGAATATAAAAACTTATAATACAATTAGCTACCTGTTCCTGAAGCTTTGCAAGACGCTGAACTCGTTCATCTTCAGAATCACCAGAAGAGTTATCTTCAGAGGAAGCCTCACTACTGCTTTCTCTACCAAGGGTTTTTGTGGTATCTGTTTTGATATTACGCACAGGCATATTCTCAATGGGTTCATCTGGGATCTTTGCAAAGTGCATTTCAAAAACATCCTATAATGGAAAATTAGACTGTGATTTCTGCATTTTTTATTTAATGTAGCAATATTACCTTTTAACAAAAGGTACATTTTAGAATCATCTTTTGACAACAATTCAATTTTTCCTTGTGGTAATTATTCTTTAATATATACGTATATCAAAGTATTATGTTGTACACCTTAAACTTGTACAATGTTATATGTCAATTATATCTCTCAGAAACTAGAAAAAAAAATTTATCAGAAGAAATATAATAAGATTCATGCTTCCTTGCTTGCCAACCTTAGCATTTTTTCTCCTTTTCTCCAGATAAGACAGACCTCTCAAGTTATACAGTGGACCTTCTTTCAAGTATCTCCTGCCCTGTGGTTGCTGCATCATTTTACTGCCTCCCAATGGCTCAGCCTCAAAAGTCCTTGAGTCTTCCCTTCAGTGGGACATGGGCTCCAGCTAACCCTATCTTAGATATCTACTGTCCCCTCTTCACTAATTTTTCTCTCAATAGCGTCTTTATACAGGGTAGCTTCATTAAAAGATTTGGTACTAAAGGATGCTATATCTCCAAAAAACAAATACCCACCCTCCCAATTTTAAGAGCATAATTTATAAATTGTGCTTTACTACTTGGAGGGAGAAGTGTTATTCTTTATTTCTTGAATTATGGTTATAAAATTTCTAAATTATGGTCAGAGGAAATTCACTTTCAGAGCACACCTGGAGCATTCTTGCCATTGCCACTACTTCATGATCTGGAGGATTGTATTTGTAGCAATTCACGAACATTAATCTAACATCTGCAGCAAATTCATATGCATCCTTATATTCTTGGTTGTCCATTTTTCTCTAAATTAAGGAAAAATACAGGATTCACAAACAACATAGTTTAATAATTAATTAAGCACCTATATTGTTTATAGTATGAATTCAAACATACCGAAGAATATAAATAATACCAAAACAGATATCCATCATCCAGATTTGACAAATGTTAAAATTCTGCTGTTTCATATTTTTAGACTTTGAAATAGTCTAATGAATTTTGACAAATAGAGATAAAGGAAAGCATTCCAAGTAAAAAAAAGAACAGGAACAAAATCACAAAAGCAGGAAAACAGGATATTTCCAGATAATCTTAGACAGACAAGTATGATCATAGGAACGCAATGAAAAGATAACTCAAACCAACACTGAACACCTAAATGTAAGATTTATATTACAATTCTCCTAGGAAAGAAAAAACATTAAAAACTGAACAGAAAAGAAATATCAGCATAGGTTACATTTTTAGGTAGCTGCATATAAAGCAGATAGAAAAATGGGATGTAGAGTAGCCAGTTAGGCAAACACTATAAAAAGAAAAACAAGCAAACAGTCAAGAAAATACTATAGACCAATGGTCCCCAACCTTTTGGCACCAGGGACCAGTGCTCCCATGAGAATCTAATGCCAGATGATCTAAGGTGGAGCTGAGGCAGTGATGCTAGCACTGGTTGCTACTGCAAATGAAGCTTCACTCAAGCAGGCTGCTCACCTCCCTGCTGTGCAGCCTGGTTCCTAACAGACCACAGACTGCACCAGTCCACAGCCCAGGGGTTAAGGACTCCTGCTATAGACCACAGGGCGAAACGTGTATATTGATGGACAATTCATAAACGAATAAAAAAGGCCAACCAACAAATGCAACATGACAGACCTCTCATTTGTAATTAAAGTAATGCAAACTAAAACATAAAACATAATTAGGAATGATTTCAGAGACTGTCTCCTAATCAGTCTCCACATTGCTGCTAGTGAAATCATTCTAAGAATCAAATATGAGGACATAATTTTCATGTTTAATGGAAGCTCTTGGCCTCTTTACAATTAGGGTCTTGCATGTTCAAGCCCATTTCCTTCCAGTCTCAATTTTCCCCTAGTCATTGTTTCAAATTTTCCGTGTTCTATGTTGGACTAAATATAGTATTCTGGGTATACTTTCCTCACCTCAAGGCCTTCCAAGTTGCTTCCCTAGCTTGGAATGTCCTATAACTTACTAAATCCTATTTACCCTTTAATATTCAGTTTAGGTATACCTAGTCCAGGTAATATTTCATGACCTCTCAGTCTGTTAGTATACAGGGAAAAGTAGAAAAGCATATTTTGAAGAGATAATAGTTAGTTTTTTTTCAGAACTTTAAACATGAGCTTCAGCTCAAAAGGGCTAATTTCCAATCAAGGTGAATAAAATTAAATGGACAACTAGAGAGAGGAATGACAGATTACCTACAAAGGGCTAAGAAGTAGACTGACAGCAGACTTCTTATCAGCAACAATAGTTGCCAGAAGATATCTTCCTAGCTCTGAAGGAAAATAACTGTCATTCTAAAATTCCAGTCAGTTAAAGAATCATTCAAGAACAAAGTTGAGAATAAAGATGAAATATAGACACATAAGCGCTCATGGAAGAGCCACAAAGTTTGTACTTTAGCAAAAAGAAAAACAAAACAAGGGGAAAAGTCAGATGAAAGAAATGAGAGTGAGCACAAAAATTAGTAACATTTTAACAAACAATGTTAATGATAAAAAATAAAACAAGACTGTTTAAAAGAGCCAAATTTTTAGACAATAAAAAAGGATATGGAGTACAATGTGTAGTCATTCACTAGGAAGACTAATAATTTTGTAAGTGTCCTTTACTGTTAACATACAAAAATAAATTTTGCCAATAATGTAAAGCTTCCAAATCAGAAAATTTACCAATCCAGCAGAAAACAAACAAAAATACAGAGAGGGTTAGAAACTGCATAAATGTCTTTAAAAAAATGTTTTTTACATTAGAAGTGTGTATTTATTAAAAATATTCTTGAATATATGAGAAATTGTTCACAACATATTATGTGAAAATTCATGGTATAAAGTTATATACTGTAACTCAAATATTGTGGTAAAGAATCATGGATGTGTTTGAAGAAAATAAAAAGACACATTTTTAAATGTCCCCATGATACACTCCAGGTGGTATGACTACTGCTGATTTTAATTTTCTTCTTCATCATTTTATGAATTTTAAATTTCTTTACAAGGACAAAATTACTTTTATAATTACTTTTATAAAAGGCGACCCTTCTATTAAGACAGCATTTACCTTGATAGTTCCAAGATCCATTGGATTTTTCACAATATCATAGTAGTTATGGAGTCCCAATGCATTAACATCAACAGGATTATAAAAGGGCCATGCATATGAAAAGTGTTTCTTTGCAAGCATTTCTTTAAGAATCTCACTACAGTGCCTTAATTGTTCAGTTACTTTACCACTCTTTACAACTTTATGTTGTTGTTGAGGATCCGGCAAAACATTCTTCAGCACAGTTTCTTTTACAGGTGGCATTTTTGCTGATTTTTTTTCTGTAAGTGCTGGGGAATATTCACCACTTGCTTTAACTACTGAAGTCGTAGGAGTTGTTGTATCTGCTTTCCTCTTCACGCCCCTTGTAACCTAAACCCAAATAATTCAACAAAAACAAAAAACTACAATTAATGTGACATTCAGAGCAACAGTTTTCAAAGCTTTTTGATCATTACTTTTATTGCTTAAAAAAAAAGGAAAGGATTACTATCACCAAGTCTTCCACATATTAAATATTTGTATAGTTAATTTCTCTTTTATAGGCAAAATAAATAGTTCAAATATTTTCTTTTCCTTGCATACCCCAATGAGGAAAAAGAAAAAAAAGCAGCATGGTTATACGAAAAAAAGTTTCTGAATAGCTGAAATCAGCTAGGCTATACAAATTTAAAACATTGTTGACCCACCAAATTGTGAGTCAATACAAGTTACGTCACCAAAAAAAAGATCAAAAAAATAGAAAGAAAAAGAAAAATAAATACCCTGTGTCAGAAAGGATAGTTGTGGCTCCAAGTATCAGAACTTGACTCAAGTTGCGAAAGAAAGAAAGAAAGAAAGAAAGAAAGAAAGAAAGAAAAAGAAAGAAAGAAAGAAAGAAAGAAAGAAAGAAAGAAACAAACAAACAAACAAACAAACAAAGATAATAAACCAGTTCAAAGTCTACCTAAGTAATCTAAAATTTGGTTCATATCCTAGGTCTCTGTTCACAAAATGTATATAGACAAAAAGATTGACTGCTGTATGCTGAAGACCAATTTTCATATCAACTTAATGTATAGACATCACAACAACCAAACTTACATTGAAATATTTTAAAGCTACAGTAAACTTACCTGGGTAACTGTTTGTGAGGTACAGTTGAATGGAGCACCATGTGCCATATTTAAAGGAGAAACAGATGTTTCAGGAAATAAAGAGGAAATCACTTGCTGCTTAAATACTTTTTCTGATGCTTTAGGGGACTGTTTTTCTTTAACAGAAGAAACTGCTACATTCTGTTGAGTGCCTAGTAAAGTGTGAACCAGAGTCAATATTTGAGTAAAATATAAAACTAACACACTTTTCTTAGTATTCTATTTTAATTCATTTAGTTCAGTTTTTTAGTAATATAAACATGGTAGACTCCCATTCCCCTTTGAAATCCTTTCACATACACTTGCTGATAGTGTTAGACCAATTTAGATATAATATTGAAGACTTTAAAACCTGTTACTAATGGTAGGCTTTTATCAATTTTACTTAAAAAGATGTCTAACTTAAACTCAGACTAACAAACAGGTAGCTGTAGATATAAGCAAAAATTTCGGACACTCTGGAGACAAACTATCTAGTACCATATGAGGTCTTCGGAAGACTCTATAAATATCAAAGGGCTTCAATATTGTTACGGATAGTCTATCACTGGTTGACACAGGTGTGAATGTGTTTCTCTTACCAATATATCCCTCAGATGATTCTGTCAAAAGAACAAGTATGCATGTTCTGTCCTATATATTCCCAGAGAATGCTATGACATTTGGATCATATCACTCTGAAATTTATTATTTCAAAAGTCTATTCTTTTATCAAGGCAACCCCATTATTCTAATTGCTCAGCCAAAAAACTTGGAGTCATCTTTGACTCCATTTTCTCTCAAACTCAGTATCAATCCTTCAGCAAACCCTTCTGGCTCTATTGTTGTATCTAAAATTCAGCTATACACTCCTTACAAATAGCAATCAACCTGGTCCAGGGCATCATCAATTCTCAACTGGAATATTGCAATACCATCCTAAGAGGCTTTCCTTCTGCTTTTTCATCCTATAGTCTATTCTCAAAATAATCAAAGTGATCTTTTAAAATTCAAATCAGATTATGACACTTCTGCTCAATGCCCACTGACTTCTAATCTTCTCTCCAAGTAAAAGCCAAAGTCCTCACAATGGCTTATAAATACCTGTATGATTTCTCTGCCTTTTTTCTACTATATCTGCCTTCTTTCCAACCTCATTTCCTTATCACTCTCCCTACCTCTCAACTTATTTCACTCCAACCTACTGGCCTTGCTGTCCTCAAATTTGGTAAGCATAAGCAGACTGTTTGCTCTGCCTAGAAGCACATATCTTCATGGTTTTCCAACATATCCTTTATGCCTTTACTCAAATGTCACTTTCTCAAGCCAGCCCACATAAAACAATCCTCTCTTTCTATTCCCACCACTTTCTAGTTCTCTTATTCTTATTTTTACCACACCTTTATCATATCTGACATACAGTATAAAGGTATCCTTGACTCCAAATTCTTGCTAAACAAACTAAAGAACTAGATAGATTTGAATATATTTTAAGATAGGGCTGGTATGCCTCAATCTTTAGTTAGTAAGTTCTCACTACTTACTAACTAAATCCTAGGAATCAAAAAGATTCAGACATCCTCACATCTTTTGATATCTTCCCAACTGTTGCTCTTTGAACTCAGGAGCTAAACAGATACATAATAAGGAATACTTGCATTACTTAATTTTATCTATTTCCTCAAGTAGGATAAAAAGCTCTGTGAGGGGAAGGGGACTCTGTTTTGGTCTCCACTTGCTATAACATCTTGTTATATAGGCCTTTGTATTAGTGATCTCTCCGCCTGGAATGTTGTTCTTTGTTCAAATCTCAACTTCTCAGTGAGACCTACTTTGAACCTATCATGTTTGTTTGTCTCTCTCTCCTTACGAGAATGTAAACTCCAAGATGACAAAAGTTTTTGTTTTGTTCATTGACATATCTCAATGGCACATAAGAGGTACTCAAACATTTGTTGAATCAATAAATCAATACCAATTTTAACACACTAAATTTAATTTTTTCTTTGCCATAGAAGTACCAATGTAACCACATTATTTAGACTACCATCATATGACAGTTTCCCTCCCACTATGCATAAAGATGACATAACTCAAGCAGTGGAATGCTTCTGTACAAAAAGTATTGTACAAACCTAGATCTTCACTTCTAAGACAATTCTTACGTTCCATTCAAGGCCAAACTCAAATTCTATGACCTCTAAAGCCTTCCCCAGCTTTTTCAGCACAAATCAAATTCTCACTCTTTTGAACCATACCACATACTACGTGTAATTTCACCTGCCATTTGTAATACATTGTCTTATTATTTTTAATAAGTTTTATTTCTAACTACATGTAAATTTAAAGCAAAGACTGTAATAAGAAACAAAGAAGGGTATTACATATGATAAAGGAATAAAAGAGAAAACAGAATTTGTAAATATTTATGCCCTCAACATAGGAGCACCTAAATCTATAAGGCAAATATTAACAAACATAAAGGGAGAAATAGACAGCAATACCATAATTGTAAGGGCCTTAATAATCCACTTATATCAATGGACAGACCATCCAGATAAAAAATAAATATGGAAACCGGCCTTAAATGATGTTAGACCAAATGAACTTACAGATATTTACGGAATTGTCTATTCAAAAACAACGGAATACATTCTTCTCAAGTGCGCATGAACATTTTCCAAAAACAGATCACGTATTAAGCTACAAAATAAAACTTAATAAATTTAAGAGGATTGAAATCATATCAAACATCTTTTCCAACCACAATGGTATGAAACTAGAAAACTGGAAAATGCACATATATGTAGCGATTAAACAATATACTGCTGAACAACTAATGGATCAAAAAAGAAATCAAAAGAAAAATCAAAAAACCCTTAAGACACATGAAAATTGATATGAAAAATACCAAAATCTATGGGATGCAGCAAAAGCAGTTCTAAGAGCGAAGTTCATAGCAATAAATGCCTACCCTCAAGAAACAAGAAAAGTCCTAAACAATCTAACTTTACAACTCAAGAAACTGGAAAAAGAACAAAGGAAGCTTAAACTTAGAAGGAAGCAAATAACAAATATTGGAGCAGAAATAAATGACATAGAGACTAAAAAAAAAAATAGAAAAATCAATGAAAATAAGAGCTGGTTCTTTGAAAAGATAAAATTGACAAAAGCAATCTTGAGAAATAAAAAGAAAGCTAGAGGCTTCATGCTCTTTCATTTCAAACTATATTGCAAAGCCACAGTAATTAAAACAGTAAGTTACTAGCATAAAAACAGACACAAAGATTAGTGGAATAGAGAGTCCAGAAATAAACCCATGCATATATGGTCAATTAATTTATGACAGAGAGCCAAAAATATACAATAGGGAAAAAACAGTCTCTTCAATAACTGGCGTTGAGAAAATTTGAGAGCTGCATGCAAAAAAAATGTCACTGGACCACTATCCTACACCATACACAAAAATTAACTCAAAATGGATTAAAGACTTGAATATAAGATCTAAAACAATAAAGCTCCTAGAAGAAAATAGGTGAAAAGCTCCTTGACATAGGTCTTGGCAATGATTTTTTGAATCTGACAAAAAGCAAAAGCAACAAAAGAAAAATTAAACTAGTGGGGCTACACCAAACTAAAAAGCCCCTGCATAGAAAAGGAAGCCATCAAACAATGAAAAGGCAACCTACTGAATGGGAGAAAATAACTGCAAATCATATATCTGATAAGGGGCTAATATTGGAAATATATGTAAAAAACTTATAGAACTCAATAGTAAAAATAAACAATCCAATTAAAAAATGGGCAGAAGATGGGGGTGGCTTCACAGTGTAGTGGTTAGCATGTCTGCTTTGCATGCAGAAGGTCCTGGTTTCGCACCCCAGGTGGAGCCATGGACCATACCCTGGGTGCACCAGGCCCCTCGAGTGCACTGGGGGTGCCAGGCCCTAAGTGCGCCCGGCCCCAGATGCACGCCGTGAGTGTGTGAGAGGGGTTGCCCCACCCTCAGAGATCCAGTTCTTAAGGGGAAATGGCAACATCCATGGGTCAAGGGTGGAAGTTGGGATGAGGGAATTAAAGAGGGAGAAAATGGGCAGAAGGTTCAAATAGACATTTTTCCAAAGAAGACATACAGATGGCCAACAGGTACATGAAAAGATGCTCAGTGTCATTAATCATCAGGGAAAAGCAAATCAAAACCACGGTGAGATATCACTTTACGCCTGTCAGAATGGCTATTATCAAAAAGACAAGAAACAAGTGTTAGTAAGCATATGGAGGAAAAGGAACCCTCATACACTATTAGTGGGAATGTAAGTTGGTGCAATCAATACGGAAAAGAACATGGAAGTTTCTCAAAAAATTAAAAATAGAACTACCATATGATCTAGCAATTCCATTTCTGGATACTTATCTAAAGAAAACAAAAATACTAATTCAAAAAGATACATGCACCTCTACATTCACTGAAGCATTATTTATAATATCCAACATACGGAAACAACCTAAGTCTCCATCGATGAATGAATGAATAAGGAAATTGTACTACATATATACACAAGGGAATATTATTCAGCTATAAAAAAGAATAAAGTCTTGCCATTTGTGATAACATGGATGGACCTTGAGAGCATTATGCTAAGTGAAATCAGACAGAGAAAGACAAATTCCATATGATCTCTCATATATGTGGAATCTAAACAAAACAAAACAAAACAAAACAAAAACGAGTTCATAGATACAAAGAGCAGATTGGTGGTTCTAAGAAGCAGGATGGGAGAAATGGGTGAACTTTTTAAAAAATTTAACTAAATTCAATGAAAATTAAAAAAAAAAAAACCTCTACCATCACCCCACTACAAGTCTCCTATATTCCAGCCACTTAACTATATACATTTACAACCATGAAAGCTAAATATTTTTCTGACATTGCAGATGAGAAAATGAACATGGAATGGTAAAGGAGCTTAACCAAGGTTCTACAGCTTGAATGGTCCAAAAGTAAACCAACATTTGACCTATGACAGTCTTGGTTAGCCTCTACAAAAAAATCCATTTGAATACTTAAGAATAATTTTGTAATTCCTTATTTAAATATTATGATTATAACCATAAACTCCTCTCTAAAGTTTTTTCAAGTTACTATAAAGGAGAGAACCTTCAGACCCAACAGTAACACTTCTTTCTTAGCTATGTGATCTTCTGGTACAGAGAACATTGGCAATTTTAACCCTCTTATTTAGTATAGCACAGATACAAGATCCACTAAAAATAGTAATAGTAGCTATGATTTATTGGGTGCCTATTATGTGAATGTAACCACACTACAAGAAACCTGGCTCCAAGGTCATAATCAATGCAATCTTCCCTAATCTTACATGATAGCTATCCTTGTGCTCAAGTTCAGCAGACTGTTTAAATGGACACTTTATATCAATAGAATAGGATGTAGGTCTTCTGGATGTCTGTCTCCTTTGAGAGATTTATAATTTAGTTCTAGCCATTATATTTATATATACACATTCATATATATATTAAAGAGAACATAAACCTTTTCTGGCTTACCTTTCTTTATTCTTTCCTTACCACCCACAACTTGCTCTTCTTGTGGCATTTGAGATAATTTCTGCCTAAACAACTTCTCTAGAGCTTGTGCCATGAGAACAATGTCATCTCCAGTCTAGAAAATATATAAAATATACCATAAGTTTACACAGTATAGTCACTGTACCAAGTTTCCATAATTCAGGCTATATTACAGAAGACAGTAACATATAACATAGTCCTTCTTAGACAGTATTTATTAAACAGTATTTAACACTTCTAAATTAAGTTTAGAAAACAGTAAAGCAGCTCACATTTTAAATTCTAGCATCCTACCCCTTTAACTTTTAAAAAGGACTCAGAATGTTTATAATTCAAGAGTTATAATCCAACCAATTCTACTATAAAACAAAAAGCATTAGAAATTAGACTTTCTACTTCACAAATAGGTTGAAACAAAACTTATTCATGGCTATGAAAAGTACCTTCATAGTTTGATTTGATCTGATTCAAGTTTCAGTTAACTAAGCTATAAAATGACACTATAGAACTAACTTAATTTTAAAATCTTAACTATCTGCTTAGAAGTCTTTCTTTGCTTTACTTTACTACTAAAAAAACCAAAAAACAAAACTAAGTAAATTACAAAGCAAAGGCGTAAAGCAGAGAACACATTTCTAAATTAGGTAGTTCAGAAAAATTACTGAACTTTATTTTAAAATATCAAATGTGAAAGGACCCTTTGGAATTGTTAAATTAGAAGGAAGCTGCCAATGGTACATTTAGAGTACCGTTGGTTCTGATTATTTAAAAATTCACATTGGCTAATAGTCTTAAATTATAGGTGTGTGTATACGCACCCACACACACATATAGTGGCACTGATTAATTACCTTGGGAACTAAATCAAATTAATTACCTTGAGATCTAAAGAAATAAATGGGATATAAGTTTTAAAATGTTTAGATATCATAGAAGAGCCTGAAAAGGATGCATTATTCCTGGAAAAAGAAATATTATATGGAGAAAAACTGAATACTAAAATCCAACTTTTTGGATGAAAGCAAATATGAAAATTATGTTCAAAATGGCCACATACATTATCATACAGGCTAATGCATTAGCACAAATGCAAATACTACTACTGGGATATAACAGAAAATATGTCTGATCTTTACATTAGCTTGTTTTATAGTTTAGAAGTACGTAATTTGTTTGGCTTCTTAAGATCTAAGGAAGATTAGTGTGTAATAGGTTTATCATCTTATAACTAAAATGGCAGAAGTACTGTAGGGAACATTTTGAAATGATACTTTACTCAGAAACCAGCTATCATTGGTATTACATTTTCTAAAACATAATAAGTCATTATAGCTATTCAGGCAAAAATGTAACAAATAGATTGAATAAATATTGACATACGATAATTATGAAATTTGGTGAAAAAACATTATTCTTAGAAATATGTAAAATACTCCAAATTAAGACTTGAAATCTGAAATCAGCACTTTCGTTTATACACATCTCCTATATATAACAGCAAAGAATTAGCAAGTATAACATAAGGCTTACATACCTTGTTGTATAAATAGCAATTTGAGAACATCATATTGAAGTCTTCTATACATTCTGAAGCCTGCACATAATATTTATGTTCCAAGCGCTTCTTAATTGTACTTAAATCCATTGGTTTTTTTATAATGGTATAATAATCCTATGGTTTTCAAGAAGACATTATAAACGTTAATACTGAGAATGAATGCACTACAACTATTGGCACACACAAAAAAATTAAGAAACTATACACCTGTAACTAGAGAGAACAATTGGTTACCTTTCAAAAGCCATAATCTGGAAATTAAAATCATTAGTAATGAGAAATCTAGCTGAACACCACGGCATTATTTTTCAGAGAGGGAGGGAGGGAGGGAGAAGAAATAAAGAAATAAGGAAGGAAGGAAGGAAGGAAGGAAGGAAGGAAGGAAGGAAGGAAGGAAAACAAACACAAGATTATAAGAATAGAACCATCCTGGAAAATAAAAAATGAAGGATATGAAGAAAAATAAACTAGTACTTATGGAATTTGGAGTACAATTTAACTCGATGGTTTAATAGCTATATTACAAATTACTTAGTGATTCTGTTATCAGATGGCTAAGACCTAACCTAAGACCTAAAGTTGAATTCTGTGTATGATGCAACTAAGTCTGTCAGGAAGTGTCAAGAGTGACTTCATGGAGAAGGTGACATTCATGGCAGGCAACCCTGCATTAAAAGGTCAAGTGACATAAGCTATAATAAGAAAGCACAATTTACCACATACTGTTAAAATAAGAATTTCAGTCCTCAGAAGAATGAGTTTTGTTGTTTAGGAAAAAATACTCATTAGAATATTCTTTAGTGGTACTGAATAAATTAGGTGTTTATTAAATATATTTTATAATATTAAAGATTAGTTTATTTCTTTTAGAGTTTTACAGGGTTTTCTTTTTCTTTAACTAATATAATTTTAAGACACACTTACAGGCAATTTAAGTTTCATTGCATCCACAGGCTGCTGAAAAGGCCAGGAAAAACTATGCTTCCATAAAGCCTTCAGAACAACTTTTTGTAGATACTGTAGTTGATTTGTCAATCGCCCATTTTTCTTAGTATTTATGTACTCTGGTGGTGGAGGGTTAACAATAGCTGTTTGTCTACTTGGCAGAGACATTCTTAACTGCTTCAAATTCTGATATTCTAATGTTTTCTACAAGTATATGTCCTAAAACAAAAAACAAAAACAAAACAAAAAAGATCTGAGTTATCTTCAAAGTACTTTTAAAATGGTGTCTACAGGAACTGAAAAGTGTTATTGAAGAAAATCACATTTTCAAGCACATCATGGGTTTTAAAAAGCCAAATGCCAATTTTTAAACAAATACAAACCTTTTTCTATACAAGTACTAAAAGTTGTTTCATTGTTTCCCTTAGTTTTGGATGATTTAAGTTATTTCAATCTTTCACAGTATTGCTTTCTGCCTTTCTAAAACACAAATTGAAGTCTGGTAGGAAGTCTGTTAAGTTCCTGGTTAAAAAAATAACAGGGAATGTTAAAGATAATATTAGTATATAGTTAGTCTTCAATTATTAATTTGATGAAGGGAGAAAGGCAAAATAAAGGCTTTTTCTGGCTAATTTGAAAATGGTTTAAGACAAATATAAGAAATATGACGTATTAAAATAATACTCTTTAGTGTATATTACTACACTAAAAAAATACTTTAAAACTTCACGAGTATTTAAAAAAGACAGCATCTAACATAACTAGATAGCATTACTTTAAAGATGAAAGAACAATGGTAATACCAAGTACATCAGCAAAATGAAAAGCATGATTATCAAATTATTCATTTTTAGAGATCAGTGTTACATTTAATCAATATATCTTGTTTGCATTAAAGCAGTGTTAGTTCTCAACTTTTTGCATATTAATCACTTGTGGATCTTTTTAAGTGGTAAAATACATATAAATATAAAATTTACCATCTGAACCATTTTTAAGCATACAGTTCAGTAGTGTTAAGTATATTCATATTTTTGAGCATACTAATCTCCAGAACTTTTTCATCTTGCAAAACTGAAACTCTATATTTCTTATTCTCCCCTCTCCCCAGCCCCTGGCAACCACCATTCTATCTGCTGTTTCTGTGACTATTCTAGGTATCTCATATAAGTAGTATTACACAGTACTTGTCATTTTGTGACTGCCTTATCTTAGCATAATGCTCTCAAGTTTCATCCATATTGTAGCACACATGTCAGAATCTCCTTCATTTTATAAAGTTCAGTGATATTCCTCTATATGTATATACCATATTTGGTTTACCCATTCATTGATGGGCACTTTGGTCTACCTCTTGGCTATTGTGAAGTGTTGAGAAAATGGGTGTACAAATATTTAAGATCCTGCTTTTAGTTCTTACGGCTATATTCCCTTAAGTGCAGAATTGGAATTGCTAGGTCATATGGTAATTCTATTTTTAATTTTTTTGAGGAATCCCAAACTGTTTTCCATTGTGGCAGTGCCATTTTACATTCCCACTTGCAGTCTCAGGGTTCTTTTCTCCACGTCCACACACTTGGTATTTTCTGGGTTTTGTTTAAAAGTAGTCATCCTAATGGGTGTGATGTGTTGTGATCATTTTTATTTTTTTGTTATGGAAAAACACTTTAATAAACATATTCAGCTTGCTTCCAATGAAAGTGGATCATTTTTAAAATAGCAATGCCCAGGCCTCAACCTCTTTTGTATTTTTGGAGTTAGGGCTTTGGAATCAGGTTTGTTTGTTGGCTTTTTAAAGTTCCTTGGGTGCTTCTGATATGCAGCCAGGCATAAGAACCACTACATTTAAATGAATTAACTTGGAGGTGATTCCCAATCTTATAATTTACTTCATCTCATGATTTCACTTTTCTTTTCATGTGATAACATATATGACCTAGAACTCTTAAAAAATCATTGAGAACAAAGATATTCTAGAGTGTTACAAAAGAAAATGACTCTTATCCTGGCTTTATAATTACAGCTGGCTTACTTTTTGAGTGTCCCAATCACTACACCCTCAATGAATCACTATCTTCACAAAGATAACACTACAATGACTTATATCATCATAGATTTAAGTTTAATGACTATTTTGAACTTTACATATAGTTTTACTATGTATTACATTGTCTGACCTCCTTTCATCAATATATTTGTGAGATTTATCCATGTTCTTGACTATGTTGTTCATTTTATTTGTTATATTCTACCATAGAATCGTACCATAATTTATCAGTTCCTATTGGAACTTTTGTGTTGTTTGCAGCTTTTGACTATGGCAAATTGTGCTGTTATGAACACGCTAGTAATACATAGGTGTATGCATTGTGTTGGCTATAAACCCAGGAGTGAAATTGTTGGGTCAGATTATGTATATGCTCAACGAAGAAGAAACTGCTCTAGACATTAATAACCAAACTCAACTTATCGTTCTGTATCAGATCTTTGAGATAAGCTACTAAATATATATTTTAGGGGCTAGGGAAATTTGGTAAATTGTTCATTTTGATAGATGTGAGAATAGTATGGTGATTATTCAGGAAAAATGTTTAAATGTATGCTCAAAAAAGTTGGTGCTGAATAGTCATATCTGTAAAGTATGTTTAAATGGTTTTAGGGAAAACTAGACAAGCAAACATGGCAAAATGTTGACAATTGTTGATATACATATAGTACTCTTTGTACTGTTTTGTTTTTCCATGTTAAAAATTTTTTTAAAACTTAAAGTGCACTGTGATTGAGGGCTGCAAACAGACTGACCATGGACAAGGGCCTTGATAATTATCATTGGGAAAAAGGATAGCTAATATTGATGGTCTGACAGTCTCAAGAGTAAATGATCTTCATTGCTTGGCTGGAGGCTCTGGTTTCTAGTGTGAGGTAAACATTCTCTGTCCAGCAAGAGAACTACAGATTGACTTCTTTACAAAATATTCTTTGTAATTACCCCAGTCTTATTGTTCAGAGTATTTTAATCTTGTTTATTTAAAAAAAAATTTTAAGCTTATGTGGCTTTTTATGATACTTGGCAAATTTCTGTATTAGTTGCCAATTTCACTAGTTTTTATTTTCTCTAAAGCTTTTTTTGTTAACTTTATTATTATTAACAGAAATCAGAAAATGCCAGCATGATGGCCCAGCAACACACCCGGAGATTTTCACCTTTTCATGGCATAATGGTGGGTCACAATCAGTTATAAGGTGTCAGAAATAATTTGTCATTTAATAGGTTATTTCGAGGTTTTCTCTAAAATTACTTAACACTCCAACATGCCAAAGTATGGAGTTACAGATATACTGTTGTTTTTAATGTACGGTGGGTGAGTTGTTGTTTTATTATTTATGCTTTCGAAACAGTTTTTACCCATGGATACATTTCTAAAAAAAAAAGATGGCATGGGCAGATGAATCTAATGTCAGTGAGAACTGAATGTTATGTAATAATCACCAGTTACAATTACTCAAACTATGTATCATAAATGATTTAGAAAAGTTCTGGTTTATTTTGAATATAATCACATAATAATGTAGTGTCACCTTGTTAAATCATTCTGTGGTTCCATGAATAAGTTACCTGAAAATCAGATCTCCTTTGCCTACTCAATAGCTCATTACAAAATAATCTTGAGAAAGTCTTAAAGATAATGAGTCATTATGGATTTCTTAAAAATAAACAAGTTTATTTGAATTGTAACATCATGTAGTATAAAATTTTGATGAAAATAGTATACAACAAAGTTTCCTTTCCTGTTTTTGTCCCCAGGCAACCAAACTCCCTCCTTACTGTTAGCAATTTCTTATGCAAATGATCTGCTTTTTATAGAAGAGCTCTGATAATTATCAAACCTTAATTCATCTTAAAAAATGTCCCAGGACAGACCCCCTCCTTTTAATGGCTGCATGTGTCATATGGATAAAGACATATGGATATTATATACACCATTACAACAAATATCTTCGTTGATACATCACTGCATATATATGCCAATACCTAATACATATATATTTGGCCTGGCTTATTGGATATATTTCTATTAATTTCTGGACCAGTGTTTTTAAATTTTGCTAGATGTTTGCTAGATGTTGGAATAACTCCTGAGGTTATTCCAACTTATATTTCTACAAACAATGGATGAGTCTAAAATTTTAAACTTCTAAGGAAAAGAGAGCCTTTGAGGTGGTTGCAAATATTTCAAAGTTATCCCTGATATATACATACAGAACAAAGACTTCCCAAAATGAGTACATAAGCTAAAAATTATTTCCAAAATGTTACATGAAACATAATAGTTCACCTCTAATTCAAAGGACTCAGTCATATCAGGAAGAGTCTAACCTCTTTGGCAAAGGTTTCCCCATTTCAAAATCACCAGGACTAGTTTCTCGGATTTGACAAGAAAAAGTGTTTAATTCCTCACTTATTAATACCTCAGAGGTGCAGGTATTAAATTGTGTTACCCTATATGCATACTGGAAGTCTCAAAGAATTGAGCTGGTTAAAAACAAAAAATATAAGTTAACATAGCTTGAGCCCAGAAGGCTCAATTTTAGATGTAATTAAACTTTGAGGCTTTGAGTAAAGGTTGTTTAAAAAATATTTTCCATTCACCTCGATAATGGCAGAAAAGTTATTCTGCTTTGTGCTGTCACTTCGGGTTGGATTTCATAGATCTTACACGTGCAGGGAAGCAGTACAACACAGAACTAAAATCAGTTTGGATTCTGGATATCTGATAGCACTAGGGCTTAGAAAGATCAAAAGTAATCTATCCTGTGATGAGCTTAAATACTCCAAATCCTGCATCATCAAATAAGCTGTTTCCAATTCAAGGGAGAAAATGGTTTCTTCTAAATAATATCAGGCTTCAATTGAGGTCAGACAGGAAATCTGTAGAAAATGTATATTCTTCAGTGATTCAATCTTCTCATCTGCTCCCTCCTTCAATCTAAGGATGCTGTACTCTTCCTGACTAGAACCCTTTTCAAGTACTCTGGATAATGATGCTCTCTCCTGAAGGTCTTTGCTCTCTTCAACATTTCTCTATACTAGCTTACCCTCCATCTAAACTTTCTCAAGTCTCCGTAAAATCCTTCTCTTGATCCTATCGTCTTCTTGTAGCTTTTATCTTCTCTTTTCTATACCTCACATCAGAGCATCCTAAAAATTACATTGTCTTTATACTCCACCTCACATTTGACTTTTCCTGATATTCCTCTAAAATTCTTTATTCTAAGGATAATACTTACCATGCATAGTTGTTAAATCCAATGGATTCTTTTTGAATCCTATCTTACTTGACCTCTCAACAATATCATCTGTCACTAGACTATTGTGACTCTTGAAACTCTCCTATGGTTTCCAGGATACATTTTTACCCAGGTTCTACTTGTTCATTTATTAAATATTTATAAAGCACCTACAATGGTGCCAAGCACTGAGCTAGAAATTGGGGATACAGTTTCTTTACCGAGACTTATAAATAGGCAATTACAACACGATACGTGCCAAAGGTAAAAACAGGGTGTTAATGGAGACAAATAGGAGGGTCGGAGTGGAATTCCAAGTTATTGCCTTCATAATCTTATCTTCTGTAATTCCATTAATTTTACTGTTTTTCCTTTGCCCTGTTTATTTTACTCCTTGACTCCAGCTACGAACTCCCCTATTGCAGATCTCAGCCACTGCCAGATATCAAATGCCTCTACACAAATGACTCCTGAATATAAACTTACATATTCTGAATACTTACTGTGTTCCCATTCTCCGTCCCCCAAACCACTCCTTTTGTTCAGTCACTTGTCACTTCCCATCTGAATTAATGCAATGGCGTTCAAAATGTTCAGCAATTTAAGATCATACTGTTCAACCCACTGCCTGTCATGATATACAAATATACAAACCCTTTTATGGCCCCTTGTCTGTCTCACTAGACTCATCTCTTGCTACTCTCCCAACCACTAACACTGGGCCAGCCAGAAAGAAAAAAACTGCAGTTCTCCACTGTCCCACCCTACTCTGTGCTCCCACATGTCCATGTCTCTGAATATATTCTCCTGACCAGAGTCTCCCTCATCACTCTTTAGTCTAACTTCTATTTGTCTCTCAAGACATAGTTGTTATCACCTTTACCCAGAAGCCACCCACCTCCCTTCCATCCACCCAAGCCCTTCCCATGGGTCCCAAAGCACCCCGTACATACCTCATCTTAATTCACGTAACACAAGCTAGCGCCTTGAGGTCAGGCCCACCTCTAAATCTGCAACACCCAAGGGGGAGTTAAGCATGTTCCAAGGGCGTGTTAGTAGAACAAATAAATGAATCAAGGATGGGAATTTCCCTGCCCCGAATGATAACGCCCAGAATAAACACAACAAAAATGCCAGCTACAGCCAAAGCTCCGTATTCTCTCCTGCATTCCCAAAACTACAGTACAAGCGGCGATCCACCAATCCAAGACCTAAGAGAACTACAAAGACCGTGAGTGTTTTTCGACATGGAGGAGGCGGTTGCATAAATGGACCCCCAACCCCTCGCCCCAACCTTTCTTCCCACCCGTTCCTTACAAACAAACAAAACAAAAACCCCACAAACTCATACGTTTAAGAAAAAAACCCCCTCCACCAATTTTAAAGGATTCATTGGGGGCAATGAGCTTGCAGTTGATAAGGCCAAAGGAAAGCAACTGGCAGCTCACCTGGGCTGCGGGCAGGCACGGGGATGGCCTCCCTAACTGCCTTGCCATTCTCACGATGTTGGTGGGGGAGGGGAGGGAAAAACGGTTGTTCCCCACCCAGGGTTTCACCGGGGGCCCAGATCCCAGGACAGTGCTCCCCGCATTAGCTCTATTACCTCTTGCGAAAGGATCTTGTCTGATCGTCCCCTTCGGCTTGCACAAGATGAAGTGGTGCAGGGCAGCGATTCCCCCACGGTCCGTCGCCGCCAGCTCTCGCCCTAATGGCGGCAGCTAGCGGGCTGCGACGGGCGCCTTTATAGGAGACCAGCCGTGGGCGGCCCGCCCATTGGCCTGAGCATGTCACGTGGTCGCGCTGGAGCCCAGCAGCAGGAAAGGTGCTTGAGGTCTGAGCTCAGCCGCAGTTGCTTGAGCGTGAGTTGGAGGTCCTTCACTCCCTGAGCTCACCTTTGAGCGCTTACTGGATGCCAGGCATGGTGCAGAGAGCAAGGGGGTAGGTAGGAGCACAGCCCTAGAGGAATTTACCGTTAAAACAATTCCTTCACTTAATCCGTTAGCTCTATGTTGTTAGTTTGGAGGTCCGTGCTTTTTCTCCAGCCCTTCTCAAAGCTCCCATCTTTTGCATGGAATGAGAACTTAATATTAGATAGCAGCTGAGTTTGGAGCGGACGTGAGCTCATTGGGCTTAAAATGGCATTTAAGAACTGTTTCACGACAGCTGCCTGAGGAGAGTGGTTTAAGATTTTGAGAGTCCTGGTGACTACCTCCTCATAATTTGTGGGCGTGTGTTAGCAGGATGTAATTTAGCACTGTAGTTGCCATTTGGATCCAATTGCAAAGTGTTTCTAAATTCTTAATATATTCATTCCTAGATGGATAAATGAATGGAAGGATGAGTAGGAGAAGGAAGGACAAAAACAGCTGAGGAGCTGCTTGATAAACCTGTCAAAAACAATCAATCTCCAGTTTCCTGAAGCGTAAATCTAGGGGTCTTTAACAACTTGGCATGTCTTAATTCAATTGGTTTTATGTAAAAGTCCCCAGGACTAAGTCTTCACAAGAAAGTAATACACAACTCAAGTAAATAACTAGAGATGCAAACATTTTTACATTAGAAAGGCTCTTCTTACTCAAAACACTGAAAATGGCTTGCTTTCGTCAAAAAAAAGATTAGAAGGTCTGTATTTCCAAGTAACCCAGTGAGCAAGAAATATCAAATCTAAACAAAGTAGCCTCTACTTTGTTTATACGTAATAGTTGTGGTGGTGGTGGTGATTTAAAACCTTATTATGCAGAGAAAAGATAGGAACTAGGGTGTGACCTAGGTAAAGACCTAGGGTGTGGCCCTCACACCGTGAAAGGTCTATGGGAGGTCAAAGAAAAGAAAAGCCATTAATAACCCAGGGCAAATTTTGTTCAACTGTCAATGTTTTGGCTCTCCTGAAAACCAATGGAAGGGTTGTTTCTCTGTGCATGCTCCACAGAGAAGCCCAAGTGATCTTTCAAAGAGCTAAATCTCATCTTGTTAACGTTCAATTACCGTTCAATTACTTTTATGACTTTTAAGATAAAGATCAAAACCCTTGAGCTACAAGGCTTAATGTAATTTACCTATTCTCAGCTCCCAACATTCCCCAGCACTGTCCCCACCTTCACCC
>NW_006441955.1:35172873-35188507 GCF_000325575.1 Pteropus alecto | reverse complement strand
TCAGAGCTTCTATAATGGGCTCTTCTCTTTTTCTTCCCATCCTACACTCAGGTGTCAGCCTAAAGCCATTTCCTCAAGGAGGTCTCCACTAGATTTGGTCTTTCTGTTATGCACTCTCATTACGGCCTGAATACGTAGCACTTATTATAATTGTAATTATATAGCTAGGGGGTATATTTAACATCTATTTTCTCCATTAGACAGTAAGAACCATGAGTGTAAAGCATCAGAAGTCTATAAAGTGTATTATCATTGTGTACATTACCCTTTATTCAGCCAGGTTTTAAGGACTATGACAAATCAGATTTGTGTTAAGAGTGTGGGTGGGTGGGGAGAGGGAGAGTGACAAAACCAGATTTGAGTTAAAAAAAAAAAAAAAACCTTAAAATGGTTGTAAAATAAAAAAATATGGAGAATGGATTTATTTGGTGTTAGAGTGGATGTAAGGATGATTTAGGGCTTCTGTCTTGAACAATAAAGAAAAACACCATTTACTGGGAAGGAAATTATAGGAGGGGAGCAAGTTTGAGGGAGGGGGACGATTATTAGTTCGGTTTTGAACAGAATGAATTCAGGGCACCTGTGACATATCTGGGTGGAGATTTTAAACAGAGAGTTTATTATACAGTTCTAAATAGTATAAGCTGAAGATGGGAGAGAAGGGCAGGAAGGAGGTTAGGCAAGTGGAAATAGGTTTAGAATTATTATGGACAATGGAGAAAAAGTTGATGTGTTGGGCCTATGTGTTGGGCATATGTGTTGATAAGACACATATCTGAGACAGTTAAAACCGAGAAATTGGTGAGTGCTCATGGAGGAGTAAGATAGTGGCTTTTATCTCACATTGAAATTTGCTGGAGATGTGTAACAATGACAATAGAGAAGCGCAACTTCTAAAATATTGAAAAGAAAGTGGCTGAAGACTGGTATAGCAAAAATAGAATATCACAGGGCTATTCTATGTCATATGGAAATAGTTGTAATTATATACTTTTTAAAGCATAAAACATAGTTACACGAAGTATGTATTTTTGTTTAAATCAAGATACAAGTGAACATAACTGACAGATATTTTAAAGTTTTCATCTTTCATTCATCATCAGACTCAACAAAAGAAGCCCCTCTTTCTTGTCTCCAATGGATTCACAAGTGTCTCCAGAACTCACATTTAAAAATTTAAATTTACAAATAGTTTTGCATAGGAATTAGGACACAATTTAACACATTTAGACATAGGAGACTATTTATTACTAAAGATAAAAGTATTCGTTACCTCTGTGTTGCTAAATCCAAAAGTCAGTTCTTGCTAGTTCTTCCTGATCTTCCATTCTCAATGTTAGAATGCTCCAGTGCTCAGTCCTTGGATTTTCTCTCTAGTGATAGACCCTTAAGAACACATCCAGTCTTCTTAAGGCTTATCTTCTCTCGGTTTCCAAATTTATATATCTATCCTGAACCTTTTTCTTGAACTCCAGACTTACACATCCAACTATCCACTGGGCATTTCCACATGGAAAGTCTAACGAGCATCTTAAACTTAGTATGCCCAAACCTGAACTCCTGATAGCCCCCCTTCAAACTGCTCCACTCACAGTCTTACCCATCTTAGTAAACATCAACTCCAATTCTAAAGTTACTTAGGCCAAAAATTTCGGTCATTCTCTAGGATTCGTGGTCAAGATGGCAGAGTAGGTAAACACTGTGCTTGCCTCCTCTCACGACCACATCAAACTTATAAGTAAACTACAGAAAAACCATCATTAAGAATCACCTAAAGTCTAGCTGAGCAGAAGTTCTACAACTATGGACATACAGAAGAGGCTACCTTGAGACTGGTAGTGGGGACAGAGCTGCAGAACAGGCTAGTCCTATACCTGCATGTGGCAGATAAAAATCAGGAGGGATATTTTAGCTGAGGAGGTCTTCTCCGAAGAGCGAGAAATCCCAGTCCCATACTAGGCTCCTCAGCCCAGGGTTCCAGTGCCAGGGCGAGAAGTACCCACAACTTCTGGCTGTGAAAACCAGCAGAGACTGTGGCCGAGTGAGATGGAGGGTAGCTCAAGCTCCAGGCGTTCTCTTGAAGGGCCCATTCATGAACTTACTTGCTGACAGACTCACTCTGAGCTCCAGCACTGGGGCAGCAGCTCAAAAGGCGCCAGGGATATATGGAGAGGAAGTAAATTGTCTGGCTTCAGTGTGAGGGCTGGAGGGGAAACTTTCTCCTAGACAGAGTGCTGGTAGGATCCACTGTTTCTTTGCTGAGCCATCCCTGTTCCCTACATGCAGACACAGGTGGCTGCCATATCTGAGTCTCCATCAACCTAGCTAACACTGGTCTCCCTACCCTACTGATTCCTTGAGACTCCACCCCATCCAATTTGTGGGTGCACTCAAGCCACTTCCAGTGGTTTTTTCATACAAACAGCCAGCCTTGACTTATGCTACGGACTTTCCTAAAATCTCTCAAAGATTCACAAAACCCAAACAAGCATCATCTGGCCTTGGTATACCCCGTACCTCTTGCTGAGCAGCCTCAAGCCTGGCAATAGTAGCAGCCAGACTCGGTTCATGGCTTGACCTCCTGAGATACCTCAGAGCCCAGTATGGGTGGCAGCCATCTCCAGATTGCTTTGTAGCTTATACCAGGTGGCCTCGGGCAGGGCACAGGCTGTGGCTGAACTTAGCTTGTGGCAGGGTTCCTCCCAGGAGATTCTAGGAGTGGTACACCCAATGGCCAGCTTTGGACCAAAATTAGAGCACCATACAGCTGTTTGCAAAGATGACACACTCAAAGGGCAGACTGTGCAGGCATCAGAGCCCTGCTAAAGTAAATCCTGCTCCATAGGGTCAGCTCCTGCACAATAGCTCCTCCACTATAGTCATGGCCAGTCCTCACAACCAATCAGCCCAAGGGTCAGCCCCTTCCACTGATGTGCAAACAACAACTAAAGCTCAACTACAACAGGAAAACACACAGTCCACACAAGGCACACATCTGGGCCCCACAGGACACCAACTACATAAGGTCACTCTACTAAGAATGAGAGACATAGTAGCCCTACCTAATACATAGAAACAAACACAGGGAGGTAGCCAAAATGGGGAGAGAAAGAAATATGTTCCAAATGAAAGAATAGAAAAAAGTTCCAGAAAAAGAATAAACAAAATGGAAACAAGCAAAAAAAAAATCCAAGTAGACCAAAAGCAAGAAAAAAAAAAAAAATGAGAGTAGTTTGGGGCCTCTGGGACAACATTAGGGTGATAACATTCACATCATAGGGGTACCAGAAGGAAAAGAGAGAGAGCAAGGAATTAAATACTTATGTGAAGAAATAATGACCAAAAATTTCCCTAACCTGGCAAAGGAAGTAGACATACAAACCCAGGAAGCGCAAAGAGTCCCAAACAAGATAAATCCAAAGAGGCCCACACCAAGACACATCATCATTAAAATGCCAAAGGTTAAAGACAAAGAGAGAACCTTAAAAGCAGCAAGAGAAAAGCAGTTCGTTACCTACAAAAGAGTGTTGTAGCCGCCAGCCCCCGAAAGACACACATCTGGGACCACCAGAAATCAGTGAGTTATAGGAAACACGCTCTTTATTCAGCCAGCTGGGTCTGCCAGGGGTACGCAGACCCCAAATTAAGCAGCCCCGAAATGTAGAGGTACAGGATTTTTAAGCCCTAAATCCCATTCCTCATTCTGTCTTAAACACAAAGGCCTGTGTTTTCTCCTATTCACTACCTGTCAACCCACAGGTCAGGTTTGCAAGCGGGGCTACAGAAGCAGAAAGCTTACTGTTAGAATGTTATGTTCCCATGGGCGATAGCCAAGCAGTAATTTTCCAGCCAGCACAAGAGTTCCCATAAGACTGTCAGCTGCTTTCTCAGTAGAAACTTTGCAGGCCAGAAAGGACTGGCATGAAATATTCAAAGTGATGAAAAGCAAGGAGTTACATCAAGATTATTTCACCCAGCAAAGATATCATTAAGAATTGAAGAACAGATAAAGAGCTTCCCGGACAAGAAAAAGCTGAAATTCATCACCATCAAACCAGTATTACAAGAAATGTTAAACGGACTTCTTCAAGAAGAAGGAAAAGAAAAAAAAAGATTAAATGTGAATAATAAAGTGGCAATAACTACATGTCTATCAATAATTACTTTAAATGTAAATGGATTAAATGCTTCAATCAAAAGACATAGAGTGGCTGAAGGAATTTAAAAAAGACCCTTAGAGATGGTACCTACAAGAGACTTCAGATCAAAAGAAACACACAGACTGAAAGTAAAGGAATGGGAAAAGGTATTTCATGAAAATAGAAACAAAACAAAACAAAAAGCTGGGGTAACAATACTTATACAAGACAAAATAGACTTTAAAACAAAGGCTACAACAAGAGACAAAGAAGGACCCAGTAATCCCACATATGGGTATCTATCCAAAGAAACTCCAAACATTACTTTGAAGGGACATTGCATCCATATGTTTATAACACCATTATTTACAATGGCTGAGATGTGGAAACAATCTGAGCATCCATCAATGGGTGAACGGAGAAAGAAGAGGTGGTATATGTATATACAGTGGAATATTACTCAGCCATTCAAAAAAATGAAATCTTGCCATCTACAACAACATGGATGCACCTAAAGGGTATTGTACTGAGTGGAGCAAGTCAGACATAGAAAGACAAATACCATGTGATTTCACTTAATGTGAAATCTAAAGAACAAAAACAAACAAACAAAACAAACAAACTCAAAGATACAGAGAACATTTTGATGGTCGCCAGGTGGGAGGAGGATTGGGGAGTAGGTGAAAAAGGGGAAGGGATTAAGAAGTACAAATTGGTAATTACAAAATAGTCATGAGGATATAAAGTATAGCATAAGGAATATAGTCAATAATATTGTAATAGCTATATATGGTGTCCAATGGGTTCTAGATTTACCAGAGTGATCACTTTGTAAGTTATATAAATGTCTAATCACTATGTTGTACACTTGAAACTAATATAATATTGTATGCCAATTGTTACTGAAAAATTAAAAGATATTAAAATGAATAAATAAAATAAAATGAAAAAACAAGTGAAAAATAAAAATGTACATCATATTTAGCAAAATTAACATTAGAAGTATAATAATATAATTATAGTTGGTATGAATTAAGAATTTATACTTTTTTAAACTCTAAAATATTGTTTGCCTGAACACATAACATAGTACTTTGTTTACAGTTTATTAACATCACTATTTTGAGTAGTTTTCCTCCTTTTGACAATTTCCTTGGTAGTTTGGCTTGTCGTTTTATACAATTAATCTCTCTATTAAAAGTAAATCAAATCTTTCTTCACCAAAAAAAAAAAAAAATTCGTTTATTCTCTGTCTTACATCTTACAGCTAGTCAAATCCAAAGGTATTTGATTCATCAACAAATCTTTATAGCTACATTTTAGAAACTGATCTAGAATCCAAACTAGTCTGAGTCACTATAATTTTCCATCTACTTTATTACAACAGACTTCTAATTGATCTCGATTGCTTTTGCTTATGCCTTTGCCCTCCTTCATTCTAGCCTCAGCATAGCAATGTAATGATCTTGGTAATTAATTCATGTCACTCCACTCCTCAGAACTTTTCAGTGGCTCCCCATTTCCCTCATAGTAAACACCAAAGTCCTTGTAGTGGTCTTCAAGGCTCTACATCATTTGCTCCCACCCTACCACCCCACCCCCATTATTATTTGATCTTATTGCCTGCTACTCCCTTCCTTCCTCCGTGCTTACTCCACCGCAGCCAAACTTGCCTCCTTGCTGATCCTAGAACACTCTAGCCATATTTCTGCCAAAGAGCCTTTGCTTTAGCTGTTCCCTTTGCCTCTAGTGGCTCACTCTCTCATTTTCTTCAGATTTTGTATCAACCATCAGCTTCTCAGTGAGATCTTTCATAGTTAACCTAAGTAAATTGAACATCGCATACCTAAACACATATGCATATTTCTTATTTCCATTCCTACTTTACTTTTCTCCTTAATTCTAATCACTAACAAACTATATGCTTTTTATTTATCTCATCTATTGTCTCCTTACCATACTACATTGTAAGCACCATAAAGATTTTTACTAGTTTTATTCATGGTGTGTCCCAAATACCTAACAGTGCCTGGTATATAGCAGACAATAATTATTTGATAAATGAAACAGTTAATATGTTCAGTTTATTCTGCTCTGTCACAGAAAGAAGGTCAACTTATGACCATTTAATAGGAAAAAAGACAGTTGTAATTAAAAAATGACTTAACCTGTGTCTATACATACGTCATCATCATACATCATCCATTATGGAGAAGTGCCTGTTTGCCTAAGTCTGGCTTTCTAAAGGGCTGAAGAGAGTTGCTGGTGAGCCCCACTTACCAAAATAAAAATGGAGGCCCAAACTCCTCTGGGGCTTCTGATTTTCAGCTCAGAAGAAGATCAGGAACTTATGGACTCCAACAGTTTTTCACCTCCACTGGGCTCAGTAGTAATCCATTAATCCTATAACCTTTTCACTATTCCTCACCTGTCTACTGTCCTCTCTTTCCTTCTTATTCAGTTTTAATGTTATGGTCAGTCATGATACTTCCTTCTTGCAGTCACCCTCAACTCTTCTGCCTCCTCTTGCTTTCTCCTCATTTCGTGCTTGGCAAGATCACAACCTTTATTAAATCCATATTAAAGCTTAAATTAAATCCTTATTAAGTCTGCATCTACTCTGTGCCCTTGTAGTTCACTGTGACTAAAGGAAAATGCACAACTGTGTTGTCCGGTCTTCCTTTAAATTTATGACCATGAACTTCAAACGGGTAATTTTCCTCTATTTCTTAATTCATCACTTTTCCATTCACCTTACTGGTGAGACCTTCCCTCATCATTCTATTTAGAAGAGCAACCACCACTGCCACCCCCACACTCCCTATCCATTTTCCCTACTTTATTTCTCTCCATAGCACATATAGCCATCTGACATATTATATAACTGTTTCTTTAATATCTCTCTCTTCCTTGAATGGAAGCTCAGAGAAGGGACTTTTGTTTTGTTCACTCCCTATCCTCAGTACCTAGTAGAGTATGTATCTGGCACACAGCAGGCGTTCAGTTAATAGTAGTCTTATAATGAATAAATTATGTGTGCCCTAAGACCCACTCTTCACCAAAGGTGAGAATGGAGGAGGCAAAGAGGTAAGAGTAACAGAGAAATCTCTTGCCAAAATAAAATTAGAAGACAGTGCCCTAAATTGGGCCTGAGAAGAGGCTTGAAGTTCCCTGACATGGCTGTATATTTACTGCAAAAGAGGCTATCTTATACTGAAGAGTAAATTAAAAAGGTAGTCAAAAGGTATAAACTTCCAGTTACAAGATAAACAAGTCCCGGGGGATATAATATACAACATGGTAAGAAAGTAAATCTTAGAAGTTCTCATCACACACAAAAAAGTGTAAAGTGTAACCGATGTTCATAGCAGCATTATTCACAGTGGCCAGGATATGGAAGCAACCGAAGTGTGCTACGTTGGATAATTGGCTAAAGAAGCTGTGGCACATATATACAATGGAATATTACTCAGCCATAAGAAGAGATGAAATACTGCCATTTGTGACGTGGATGGACCTCGAGATAATTATGCCAAGCAAAATAAACCAGACAGAAAAAGTTGAAAATCACATGATATCACTTATATGTGGGATATAAACCTAAAAGCAACAAATGATCAGGACAAACAAACAGAGACTCATGAACATGTACTATAGACTAGTGGTTACCAGAGGACTATTGAGTAGTGGATTACTATTGGGGTAGGGGAGGAGGGGGGAGGTAGACGAGGTAAAGGGAGTCAAATATAGGGAGGTAGGGGGAGGGCGAAGTGGGTAAAGGAGATCAAATATATGGTGGCTGAAGGAAACTGGACTTTGGGTGGTAATCACACAATACAATATACAGATGTCAAATTATAATGTACACTTGAAAATTATATAATCGTGTTAACCAATGTTACCCCAATAAACTTAAAAATAAATAAATAAAAGCAATTTATAGAGAAAAAACGTGTAAAGTGTAATTCTCTGTGCTAATGGATATTGACTAGACTTACTGTGGTGATCATTTTGTAATATAAACATATGTCAAATCACTGTGTCGTACATCTAAAATGAATACAATGATATATGTCAGTTATATCTCAATTAACAAAAATAGTTGATCCTTGAACAACATGGTTTGAATTGCATGGGTCCACTTACATGTGGAAATTTTGCAATATATATACACTGGGCCCTTTTGAATCCAAGGATTCAACAACCACAGACGGAAAACAGTAGTTTTGATCTGCAGCTGGGGATCCTCAGATGTGGAGGGCGACTGTATGCGTCGTTCTACACCATTTTATATAAAGGACTTGAGCATCCTCAGATTGGGGTATCCGCGAGAGGTGCTGGAATCAATCCCCCAGTGATATTGAGGGATGACTGGAGTTAAGTTTTGGGGGAGTCAAAAGTTATACTCACATTTTCGGCACACTTGGGGGGCCACACTTCTAACCTCCCATTGTTCAACCGCATTAATAAAAAAAGGAATGGATGAGGGATCTAGGATTGCCTCGAAATTTAAACAGACTACTGACTTTCAAATGCTTTTGAAATTATCAAAACTCTATGTGTTTAAACCCCTACTAATTGGCTGGAAAGTGGCAAGTATATCATCTATTGTATTGTAAAAGCAAACAAACCAAGGGAAAAATGTATGCTTGTAACAGTGATTTGGTTTTCTGGCAACTATGATCCATGTCAGAGGAGTGAAGGAGATAACTTCAGTGAGTCTTTCTCAAAACTAAATTCTTGGATCTGAACTAAAATAAGAGGTTTGTAAGTGGGGGAAATTCCATCTGATAGAATTAGAGTAAAGAACCATGTTACAAAATTAGTTTAACATTTAAAGCAAATTCAAAGGAAAACAAACCAATTTGTCAAAATAAAATTCTTGCTTACTCATTTATTTCTTAGGAGCCTGTTAATTTTAGTAAATTCTGACCCCTTGTCCAGACCTAATACATTCTAAAGACGCATTTCTGTTAGAGAATGGCACATTTTCACTCAGCCACTTCTTAAACTGTTATTCACACATAGGTAAATTTTACAGCGTACACAAAGGCTCTTAAGAAACAAATAAGCAACAGAAGGATTTTATTTTGACAATTGGAAAACAGCTCATGAAAGGGGAAGAAATTCTTATTTGTTTTGGTTTGTATTCCTTTGAATTCATTTTACTATATTTTTGAGAGATGATTCTTGACATATAAATTTTTAAATGTTATTAGAGGTTAAAAATGACTATATTTAATTTTAAAATTTTTTATGTAGCTATATTCTCAAACATATAACTTCTAGGTATTTGTTTATCTAGAAATTCTGAGACTTGCAGGTAAGTCAGAATCAATAATGCTTATATTTCTTGATCCTAAGTTTTACCAGAAAATGAAGCCTTTCAATTATGGGTGATGAGATTATCTCTCAAAACTACAATAAGGTAATACAGTATTCAGAGAGTTAATTACTAATGCTACTAATTTGGAAAACATATATGCCTTTCAGTCTATTTTAATCAGTGTTGTTGCTACCTCTTTTATAAAAGAAAATCTTTAATATAATAGGTATTGGAAAATAGTCTTTTTCCACTCTGATTTATGTAATAAATACTTGAGTATAGCATCTAATTGGTGAAATTACCTTTTTATACTTTTGGATGACATTCAAGTAATTTATTAAGGTCTATTAAAAAACAATCTTAGAATCCAGATGGGAGGTTTCAGCTTTTGGGTTTTGGATCATGTCCCTGGGCTGTGTCCTCACCAAAGTGTCCGTCCTGGAAATGTAGGGACCCTGTAAGCAGGCAGGCCCTGTAGGGCACTCTGTGCAATGTAATGAGGTTAGTAGCGTGAAAAGCTCTGGGCACTGAAGCAGTTGGAACAGGGTTCTATAACTTTTCCCCAATATTAGATCCCTTCCAGGCTGAGGGTCAGAGAAAGGGAAACTGGAAATGAGGGTGCCCAGCTGGGAGGATGAAAAGAAGGGCAAGGTATCAGAAGTTACAAAAGGGAAGAGAGTTCAACAAACTGGAGGGAGTGAGGAAAGGAGAGGAGTGTGATCAGAGAGAGATCCTGGAGATCATGCAGGTCTGAGTAAGGACTAGGTCCAAGGTTGAAAAGCAGTGGCAATGAAAGTCTGGAATTTAGGAGATTGAGAAACTGGGCGGCAAGAGGGTCCCGTGGGAGAGCCACCTCGGCTGTTCTCCTTTTGGACATATTCATTCATTTCCTTCCATCCACGTCTCCTCTATCTCTAATTTCTTCCTTTAGTTCACTAAGTAAACAAAACCATTTAAATAAAGTAACTGATGGCGTAAAGTCCAGACTTTTCATTAATCCTCAGTTTAACTTAACATGAAATCTGTGTCGAAATGCTACAGATCAATGGATCAACTTCTAGGAAGCTTTTCACTGGTGACTTAAAACGCTTCATAGACAACAGCATTAAATAACAGAGAATCACATGGTCAGAAATTTTTCCATGTTTGATTCTCTTTCAGTTCCTCTCATTAAACCCAGGAGAATAATCTCAGTTTGTTGCTGGTATATCTTGAACACAAGCTTCAGGCAAAGGAACCCTGGGGGATTCTGATGTAGAGGTCCACAGACAACACTTTGGAAAATTCTGGCCTACACCAATTCAAACTTTTGATTGAATATTGCATTAATGAAAAAATTTTTAGCACACACACCCACAGTATTTAATGAGTAATATGGTGAAAGCAATGCATTTACACACATTTGCTATTTAAAAAAAAATCTTGGTTAACAGTTTGTGAAATGACAATCTAAAGATCTAGTTCAGTTTACTTTGGTATTGGTTTTAATCAAGTCCTAGCTAATAAAGATATCGCACCAAGATACACGGATCCAAATGGAAATACACTGTTATCTGTACTTTCTAAATCTTGATACTCATTCTGCATTTCGATCCACCAATTTTGCAAAGCTTTTGGTAAAATCTGGCTAGTAAATTTTTTCTTTCCTGTTGTATCAATCACTATTTTGTGAACTAACTGGGAGATTTTGTACTTTTAATGTTTTTAACAAATAGTTTCAAAACCCATTGAGACTTCTAAACAAGTGATAAATTATGACTCACTATGCAAGTGAGACTTTAGAAGTAACGTGTTATATCACTTTAGGGAACAAAATTACCACACAATGAAAATAATTTCACGCATCAGTTTTCAAAATGTTCTTTTCATAGCATGAGTTTCTTTTTAAAAAAGCAAATACTTTCTTATTCATTAGATGACTACTTGTAATATATTATTAGATCATCACACTGTTTTTATCCAGCGGATGGAAAACTTTTGTCAATTTTATCATTTTCTTATTAGCTTCCGTTTACTTTATTATTATTTTCAATATGTGTCTTCTTTGCAGGAAACTGTTAAAGTCAAACTACATAATACACTGTGTGGTTTTGCTGACACCAGCAACCAATTCCCCAACGCCAACTGGATTTCCAATAATTTAATTAAATTCTGACACCAGTTGTCAAGAGTGAGCACAGACCCTGCAAGTTAAAGGCTCAGTCCCAAAACTGCCCCTTTAGATGCCAGCCACAAATTGGGTGCCCAGCTACTCACATTTCTGCCCTGCAGATTACAAATTTGAGGGTGCTCATGACCCCCTCTTCGTGTTCGTAATTTGCCAGAACAATTCACAGAACTCAGAAAAACAGTTAAGTTTCAAGGTTTATTATAAAGGATACAACTCCAAAAGGCCAAATGGAAGAGATGCCTAGGGTGAGATGCATAAAGAGTGGTGAAGGGGGCACAGAGCTTCCCTGCCCTCTCCTGGCAGACAGTATCTCAGCACCTCCATGTACTGACCAACCTATTGACCAACCAGGAAGCTCTTTGAATCTCCTTCTTTAAGAATTTATATTGAATTTAATCTCTAGTCCTCCCTACCCTACCTGGAGGTTGGGGGTGGGGCCTAAAGTTCTAACCCTATAATCAAGTGTTTGGTCTTTTTGGTGACAAGCTTGCATTCCGAAGCTATCTAAGGGAACTTACCCTCAGCTACCTCATTAGCATAAACTCAGATGTGGTTGCAAGGGGCAAGTGATTAACAAAAGACACTTCTATCACCCCTATCACTCAGGAAAGTCCAAAGGTTTTAAGCGCTGTGGGCCAGGAACAGGAAAAATATTATAAAATATTATAATAAAATATATATTTTTTATTATACAACATAATACTCTATATGGCTCTTAACCAGGACCCATGTAAATTGCAACTGCGATATGCTCAAAATGAACAATGGAGGATGGGTGCCACTGTTAGTTTCCACTAACTGCCAAGATATCTCACTGCATCAGATAGGTTTCTAATTGCAAAGAACAGAATCCACCCTAGCTAATTTAAATTGTAAATGTATTTATTAAAGGATATTAGGGAGCTGACAGAGGTGTTGAGAAGTTTAGAGAGTAGATTTTAAAAGCACTCATCACAAGAAAAAGTTTTATAAACATGTGAGGCAATGGATGTTAACTAAATTTATTGTGGTAATCATTTTGCACTATTTCCATATATCAAATCATTATGTGGTACACCTTAAACTTGTACAATTTATATGTCGATTATATCTCAATAAAACTAGAAAAAATAGAAACAAAAACAATTTCTTTCTATAACAAAAGTGACAGGTATACCTTAAGAATATAAAGAGGACATATCTCTATATCCCCAAATAGTTTAGTTACATCTTTTATTTGAAAGCACTACTCATGTATGTGCTGTATCTGACCCCTCCCAAAAAAGGATATCTTCTAAAGAGAAAAAACGAAGTCTCAAGCATATCATTCCTCCCCTTCCCCTAAAAGACCTTCCCAGCATCCCCTCCCCCTTGACTATCTTACTAGACATCTCAAAATAGTATGAATTCTCAGTCTCATTCTCTGTGAGCCTCCTGCTCAAGTTTGTGGGGTCAGAATTTCTCGCCCTAGTCCAGTGTTGGGCCCACTTTATTGTTGCCTCAAACTACTGGTTAGTTACTCTCCTGAGGCCTAGTGAAAGAGTTCTGTACCCAATTCCACTGTGGAGAGCGGGGGTGAGGGGATTCCCTGAACCAGTAAGCAATTCTTGGACACCAGCAAGGTGTCTGAGAATTTAACTCAATTCTGGACACTATCTACCCAGAGATAGCATCAGATGCCACAGATTGAGGGCTCGGTCCTATAAGACCGTTCTACCAAGCCCTCACTCAAGAGACTGGTCTCAAGCCCAGAGAGTTACTTGGGCTTCTGACAACTGATTGTAAATCAAATATTCCCACACTCCCTCCTTAGTTTCGATTAATTTGTTAGAGTGGCTCATAGAACTCAGGAAAACAGTTTACTTAATGTTTACTGGATTATTATAAAAGATATGGTAAAGGATACAGATGAGCATCCAGATAGAAATGATGTGCTGGGCCAGGAATGTGGGAAGGGACGTGGACACACCACTCTCTCAGCACCTCCACATGTTCACCAACCTGGAAGTTCCCTGAGCTCTGTACTTTGGGGATTTTTATGGAGTCTTCATCCATAGACATGATTGATCATTAACTCCATTTTCAGCCCTTCTCCCTTCTCAAGAGAATGGGGGGTGGGACTGAAAATTCCAAGCTTCTAATCATGTCTTGGTTTTTCCATCGATCAGCCCTCATCCTGGAGCCCACATGGAGTTGCCTCATTAGGACAAAAGACACTCCTATCACCCAGGAAATAACAAGGGCTTCAGGAGCCTTTTGTCAGGAACTGGGGTTAAAGACTAAATATTAGAACAAAAGATGCTCCCAGTGCTCTTATCATTTAGGAAATTACAAGGGTTTCAGGAGCTCTGTTCCAGGAACTGAAGGCAGGGACCAATATTTACTTCCCATTATCTCATACCTATTTACTTCTTTCTACCTTGCTGACTACCTAGCTCCTATGCCTACATCCTTCTTCTAACCATGAGGCTCCATTCCCACCTGGTTAGTAATTTTTAGAATTTCATAGGTTCACTGTCGTTTTCCTGGTGGCGATGTGCCAAAGCAATGGGCTGAAACTCAGGAGCCTTTGTCCAGCTCTGTCACTAACCAGTGGGATCCTGATTAATCTGCGTTTCTTCTTTTGTAAAACAAGAGTGCTGGATTTAACCATCTCCAATTTTCCTTCCAGTTCTGTTTTTCCTTTTTTAAAAATTGAGGTATAACTGAAATATAACATTATTTTAGTTTCAGGTGTACAAGATAATGATTCAACAGTTGCGCATATTGCAAAATGATCACCACGATAAATCTAGTTAATATCTGTCACCATACAGAGTTACACATTTTTTTTTCTTGTGATGAGATTCTTCTAGTTCTAAAATTCCATAAGTCTATAATCTCAGACATAGCCTCTTGACTTTTTTGCGTTTTGTCCAACACCCTGGCCACCTCTCCTGGATGCTGCCCCGCCCTGTTTTTCCTGCCTCAGTTTCTGCTTTATGCATGTCCCTCTGTGGCTCATAGGTTAGCACAGCCCCTTCTCCTAAATGCTGTGGCCTTGGCTCCAGCTCTCTTTTGGCATTTAAACATTGCTTTATGTTATCTTTTTTATGTGCATGTGTTTTATCTCCTAGGTATATTTTAAGTCTTTCTAATGTTAGGGCCCTATCTTATAACCCAAACAGAACTTTCCAGGTCACCTGGACATTTAGTAAATATTTATTTCTTCATTGAAGAATATCTTGAGAATTTATGCACCATTGTTATGAAAAAAAATCCCGATTAAAAGTAACTTTAGTTTGCCTGACTTAACTTGTTTCAGTGTAAAGATGCTATGCATTCTTCCTCTATAATCTTCCTGTGAGTTCCCTTTAAAGAGTTGTGTTTATAATCCTTTTGAAAAATGTATGTTCTATGAGAACAATTTCTCCCCAGGCATTTCATTAAACTTGTCTGTCAGGTTATTTGGTATTTCATTCTGTTTGTCAGAGAGTTACTCAGAGTTATTAGGTCATTCTACTACTCATAACCCTCCATGCCTTCCTATCTCACTCAGAGACCCCAATGCCAAGTGTGAATTCTTAACCATGACCTGTAATGAGCTGGCATCCCCACCACCTCTCTGATTTTGCCCTTACTCTCCACTCCAGTAGCCTCCTTTCTGTTCTTCAATCATGTCAAACATATTCCTCTGTCAGGATTTTGTACCTTCCATTCGCTTGGCCTGAAATACTCTTGCTCCTCAAATATCAGCATGGTTTACCCTTTCACTTCCTTCAGGTCCTTATTGAGAAGCCTGCCCTGACAACTCTATCTGAAGTGGAACATACACCACCTTGCCAGTCACTCTCAAGTCTCCCTACTTTGCTTTGTTCCTCTTCATAAAATTCATCATCGACCAGCATATTTCATATTTATTCATTGATTGTCTGTCTCTCCCACTACTGTGTAAGCTCCAATGAAAATAGGAACTTTGCTTGGTTCTCTGCTGTATCTTCAGCACAAAGTAGCACCCAATAATTACTCCCATGTCAAATG
>NW_006441955.1:35151218-35172850 GCF_000325575.1 Pteropus alecto | reverse complement strand
GAAAACCTGTGGTGGTAAGGCAGGTCATAAATTTTAGTTCAAGTAAATCACACTAAGTATGTTTCTGCTGCTAATTTCTTCCCGCTGCATTAGTGATATAATATTGATAGAGTCAGTAAAGACCAAGTAAAAATTGGATAAATTGAGACAATTGGTTCAAAAATTCTAGAAGAATTAACAAGGTGCATTTATTTTAATACCAAGAGCATAGTTAAAAAATGATGTCTTCATGTGGCCACTAGGTGGTAGTATATGCACACATACTTCTCAAATGGGGGCATCTGTCTCAGGTTCATCTTCAGTTGCAGTAATACTAATTCCTTATATTTGAAGAATCCTTTATGGTAGGCAAAATACTTTCACAAACAATATCTAATGATGCTCTTGTGAAGTAAAGAACACAGGTATTTTTATCTGTTTATTTGTAATCTGTTTTCTTTTTAAACAGGTTAAACTGAGGTTCTGAGTTTAAGGGATTTGTCCAGGGGAGTAAACAGCAGAGCTAGAACTAGAACCCATGACCTGGGCCTTTTGGTCCAGGGCTCTTTTCACAATTCACTCAAACAAGGCAAGGTGACCTTCCAGGAAATTTGATGTTTGTTCTAAACTTGCCCTGATGAAATAGTCTGAAAATATAAATCTTTTTTTAGCTAAAAACAAAATAAAACATAAGAGCCTTCCAACCTCCCCTTCTGATTTGAGATAGATCCTGAAATGCATCTATCTCCCTTTGTGTCTCTCCATACTTTAAAATACGTTTAGGGGGAAAAATAGTTTGTTATGAAGCTTCCACACAATGTCAGCAGACAGTCTCAGTGGGTAGCAGGGCGTCTAGTCATGTGACAACAGAAGTTTCCGCCTCTTAAACGGTTGAGTGCTTGGGTGTGTTTTGTTTGAAGAACTGGAGTGTGCGATTCTCACTGGTATTAACAGGAACTGCAGTGAGCCCTGGATGGGCTAAAGAACACTGAAGTTCTTTAGCAGAATAGCAGAAAAATCACCTGCATGTAAAAAATACCATTTAAATCTATTAAATATTGCTCTTAGGTTTTCTACATTTACCATAAGTATTGGTCTATTTTTAGCCCAGGTTTCTATTGGCAGAAATGTGATTTAACAAAGGTCACTTCATTAATTGTCCTTGTCACAGTGCTGTGTGGCATATTCGAAATAACTTAGGCTTTGAGGCTAAACTCTGAGGCGTGGTCCTAGTTGAGCTACTTACTGGTTACGTGACCTTCACTATGTGATTTAACCCTTCTGAATCTCATATTCCTCGTGTGTAAAAAGGATATAATACTACCTGCTTTACAGAGTTGGTATAAAGATGAAATGAAGTGATAATTATAAAAATGGTTTATAAACTAAAATCCCTGTATATAAGGTGATTGTTATTATCACAGAGGCAGGGAAAAGGCGTGGGATTTTCAAGCTAGAGGACCTGGGCTTTTCATTACTTGCTATTGACCTTGGGTAACTTTATTCAAATTGCTGAACTTCAGTTTTCTTGCTAGGAAAAATGAAGTAATCAGCAACTCATTTATTGAGTATGTTCTAAGTGTCAGAGACTTAATTCTTTATATCTAAGTTCTTTATGTAACAACTAACTTAGTCCCTACACTCATTTCTGAAATGAATTTGTTAAAGTTGATTATTGAAATCTTAGCATTTTGGTGCTAGAAGAGCTTTAAAAATCACATGGTCTAACTACTTTATTTTATGCATGAAGAGAATAAACTCCAGAGGTGAGGTAAAGTGCTTGAGGTCACATGGCTAGTGGTGGACAAAACTGAGACTAGAAAATATCCAGTGACTGGTTTCCAAGACATTTCTTGGTCTCAATTACTATCATGGACAATTCAAAGAAGTGTAAAACAGAGAGTTACTCTCATATCTTTTAGTCCAGTTGGAGGGACACGTGAGAATCACCTGAGGCAGGGAAATTATGATATACATCAGCTTAGGAGAGAGCAGAGAGGTGGGAGAGAATAATATAAGTGGAGTGATGACAGAGGGCTTCCTGGAGAAGGGAAGATTTGAACTGGGTGTAGGAAAACAACTACGACGTGACAAGCAAAAAGAGTGACTAGATAGTCCAGAAGGAGAAAAGTGGCATAATCAAAAAGGGGAGGAAGATAAGAAGATGGAATTTACAGGAGCTGAAAGCTTCCCATTAAGGAGAAGTGGCAAATGAGGCAGGATAGGTGGTTGGTGGCGACTAGAGGTCAGGGACCTGAAATGCCCGGCAAGGTTTGTATTTAATTCTATAATCAATGGAAATCATTAATTAATTAATTAATTAATTAATTTGTTTAACAAAGATTTATTGGACATCTACCATGTGCTGTGCTCAGCTGGGCACTGGATAGGTAGTGCTGAACAAAAGGCCTTGGTCCCTACTTCTGGAAGGTTTAATCTAGTGTGGAGAGATGGGTGATAAATTAGTAAATAAATTGCAAATTGAGAAATGCCACGGAAGTTATGGGGTGCTGCGGAAAGAGTAGCAAACATGCCTTCTTACACAGGGCAGCCAGAGATAGCCTCTCTGGGCAATTAGTTGTAGGTCCATATGGCTAGAACAGTTAGCAGGAGGGGCTGGAAAAATGGCTGGGGAAGGGAGCTGAGCTGGGACTGGATAATGCTGAATTTTGTTCTAAGTACAAAGGGAGCTCTAAATGCACTGGAGGTTTTTAAGCAGGTGAGTGATATGGATATATATATTTCCGATATATACTTTTTAAAACTCACTCTTGGCTACTGTATAGGGGATGAACTGTGGGAAGGTGCCAAGAGTGGAAGCAGGGAGACCACAGCTGCTTGGGGGTCACGGCAGAAAATCGCAAGAGAGATAAAGGTACCTTGAATCAGGGTCATAGCCACAAAGTAAGAAGCATAGCATCTTGATAGCCATGAAGATGGTAGCCTTGGCTGCGAATACAATTTGAAGGTAAGCTCTCCAGCACTTATGGATGAATTGGCTGTGGAGGCAATGGAAGAATGTAGTGGGTTGAATGCAGCCCTCCCCCCGCCCCCACACGCACACAAAAAGTTACATCTACAGCTGAGAAAATGACTTTATTTGGAAAAGAAGTCTTTGCCGATGTAATTAAGTTAAGGATATTCAATGAGATCTTCCTGGATTGTTCACATGATCCCTAATCCAACGATAATTGTCCCTATAAGAGACACAGACAAAAGTGGAGAAGGACACGTCAACACAGTGCAGAGGCTGGAGCGATGCAGCCGCGAGGAATGCCTGGAACCACCAGAAGCTTCAGAGGAGGCAAGGAAGGATTCTCCCTCGAGCCTCCAGAGTGAGTGCAGCCCTGCTGACACCTCGTTTTCAGATTTCTGACCTCTAGGACAGGGAGAAAATAAATTTCTGTTGTTTTAAGCCATTGGGTTTCTAGTAATTTGTTACAGCAGCCACAGGAAATTACTACAGAGAGTGGGGAATCCAGGATGGACCCCCTAGGTTTCTGGGTGTTTGGTGTTGTCATTTACCGAATTGAGTAAGTCCGGGTTTGGGACGGGGGTGCAGGGATCAAGAATTCTGATTTGGACATGTTAGGTTTGAAATGCTGGTGAGATGTCCAAGCAGAGAAAGTCGGTAGGTAGCTGGATGGAGGAGTCTAGAGCTCAGAGGAGGTTCAGGAGGAAAGATCTAAACTCGGCATCCTCACACACCGATTACATTTAAACCACAGAAATCGATGCAATCTCCTAGAAAGAGAGTGCAGAAGATCTGTGAATTTTCAGTGCATCTGTGAGAAACTAGTCAGTCCTTTGCCTTCTGTTATTTTTTTTTTCCCCTCACTCTGCTGCCTACATGTTGTAAGAGAGACAAATGATAGGAAGAACATGTAATTTCAGGGCAAAACAATGCATTTTGCCTTCCCAAATACTTTCTCCATCTGCTGACTAATGCCTGGCTTTCCATGACTAGAGATTCATTTCTTTAGGTATTAAAACGTAAGTGTTTTTCGGGAGAAGTCATTCATAACCTTTTACATCTTAGTGAGAATTTGTTTATCAGATACTTTCCTCAGAGTAGGTGATGATGCGATGGATGATAGTGTGGGAGAACAAAAGCATGAAGTTTGGGGCATACGTTGCGGAGGCTGTGATTAGAAAGGGGCAATCAGGAGAAAGTGGGGACCCTGAAGCCTGACCACGTCTGCTCCATAGTTTTGCATGCGAGAGAGAAAAAAAAAAAAAAACAGCTATAGAAAGATTCCTCTCTTCCTTGCCATAGCCTGAAAACTCACTAGCAATCTTCTTCCCTCACTCCCTGGTGTACCACTAATGGAATCTGACCCGACATGCCCTTCTCCAGAATGAGAAGAAAAGTGAAAGAAACACCAGTGACACACAACAGATGGCTTTCCAACATGACGAAAGGAAATCTATTGCATGGACTTGGTGGTGTCTTAAGGGCTGTTCTGAAGTTTCTGCTTTCTCCAAGGTGATGGGTATTTTCACTGGCCTGTCGATGTTACCTCCTCTTGCCTCCATTGCTACCATCATCAGTCTAGCATGAGCCCCACCGTGACTCCCCTGAAGTACTGCAACAGATCCCCACCTAGCTAGGCTCCCTGAATCCTCTCTACCTGCTCTCAGACCATCCTGCTAGCTCTGCTGTCAGAGTGAGTGTTTCAAAATGCAAACATGCTTCTCACCTTTCAGTATCTTCCTACTGCTCCTTGGATAAAAAAAAACCTACAAAGATTTTCATGATATAACTATTGCCCATATTTTCAACTTCATCTCATCTTCCATCTCTACTTTCTTTACTCTCTGGGATTTAGCCGCATTGATATTCGTTCAGTTTCTCCAGCTCCACAAGCCCTTTCTTTGCTGCTGCCTGGATCTGGAGTCTTCTCCTTGCCCCCAACCCCACTCCCAGTACAAAGAACCTCACACTTCGTTGGGGGAGTTGTCCTGACATCTACCCCTCCCCGCTCTATTGAATCCCCTTATTTTCAGCCTTATGGTACTGTAAACCTTTTCTGCCTAGTCCTTAAGATGGTTGTAAATATATATATATATATATTTAAGTGGAATTATTGGATTAATGTCTTCCCCTACTTGACTTTACTCTTTGCGAGGGCAGGTATCTTGTTCATGGTGGCATCCTTAGCATTCAGCCTATGTCATGTTGGCAGAACAGATGAAACAAATGAACATATATTGCCACTAATTATTGAGTTACCAGATGAATTCTAAGAATTCCTAGGATGGATCACCTTCATGTGGCTCTTTAGAGTTTGAAAAGTGATAAGTAATAATATTGGGTCTGATTCTCCCCTTCTGGAGAGTGTTCATTTATGGAGCATAAGAAGGAGGATAATGTTACCTATCAGTTCCCACTTGTGAGCATCAATTCCCATACCTAAATAGAAGAGAAAATTTTCACAGGCCCCAGGAGAAATGGTGTTGCCTTTCTAATAGCAACCAGCAGGACTTGTGGCTGTCATCAACGAAGAGAAAGCCCGATGAAGGGCGATGTCCTTCCCTCAGCATACAGAGCCACCTCTACCTCCCACGCACATATAACAATGTGCACTGGTTATTCGAGAATGTGTTTGGCCTCTGTGAAATGAAGATGATACCCAAACATAATCACTTCAAATAAAAAGGGCAACACGAGGACTAAACTTGATAAAATTACCAATAAACATTAATTTAGGGAAAAAGTCAGTACATGTCTTAAATGTAGTTCAAATGTTGTTTCTTTTGAATATTAAGCCTCCAATCCATGGCTCTAGTTCTCAGAGTGAGGAAAATATGGTGTACATCTGTACATTTGTTTTCTCGTGGCTTGCGTTTAATTATCCACACAGAAAAAAAATTCACAAAATGTTTCATGTTCTTCTCTTTTAACTGCCGAAACAGGAACTTCTGAGGCTTTGACAGAGTTGGTTACGATCCCTTTGAAAGTTTTATTAACGTAGGCAGAGTATGTTTTTAATCTTTTAGATTTTGATCACTAAAATGTACTTTCTATGATTTATTCAAGCTTGCAATTATCACATTTTAAGTAAACAAGAAGTTAACAGCGTTTACCTTGTAAATATATTAGGCTTTTGTTTTTTAGATGCAGAGCTGTGATGATTAATGAACAAACTAAGTATTGAATTAGAGGATTCTTCTTTGTTTAGGATGAAAAGGAAGTCCTGAGACCCTTTGAGAGATTAGTATCTACATTCATTTTAATGTAAACATTAGAGACATTCCATTCTGAGCATATTTCTTTCCTCTAAAATATTTCTGTATATGGATGTTGTATTTTCTATGTATTTGTGGATATAGAAATATAAATAAATGAAAGTGCTTACTTTTTTGGTCTCAATTGGTATTTTGAGTCAGTTGAAACTTAAAGTAAGAAGTGTTTTTAGTGGAGTACTTTTAAAAATAAGAGTGTGCATGAGAAAATATTGAATGCTTACTATAGCTAAGCTATTATAATTGTCTTTGTTATTTATATTTTTCAAAGTTTCGTTTCAGTTTCACAAATCTCATTGTATAGAGTCTATTTAAAGTGTTTGCAGCATAAGTAACTGGCTACTTATCAGTAGTTGCTGGAATAGAAAAACAAGATGTCTTGTCTCCTAGATGAATCTGTAGGATGAATTTATCTGAAACAAAATAGAATTTTGGGGTTGTCTCAAAATAGACACAAATACGGTAGTTTTGATGTAATGCCCAAATAAGAAGGTACCTTAGTAAAAATAAAGGTCAAAACATTTATTTGGAATAAGGTAATGCCACCTTTTTTAAACTAAAAGTTTATTTTTTAATTAGTCATTTTGACCTTATAGAGAGGCAGGTATGATCAGACATAATTCAGTTTTCTGAATGCAAACCAGATTGAAGTTGGGACATTGGTCTTCAGCTTTCTACTGTGCCACAGCTAAATGAACACAGTACATCTGTTTGGATTGCCTTTTGGATCCAAAATAGAGATAATAATCAACACTTAAATTACTATCTAACAACAAATTCTAATGAACTAACATTTAATAATCACTTACTGTGCTAGGTATTTTGTATGGAGTGTATCATTTAATCTTCACAGCAACAATTATTGACCTGATTTTATGGATGAGGAAACTGAGGTTTAGAGAAGTTAAGTGGCCCTTGGTCACACTGTTAGTAGAGTCAAGATTTGAACTTGAGATTATTGCATGCTAGAGCCCAGACTTCTAACCCATTTCTTCAATAAATGTCATCCAAAGGAATTGGTGAGAGGGGGCGACTGAAGGAGCACTGTTACCTTTGGGACAGCATTGCACATGCTAGGGCAACCTCTCCTAGTAGGATGCACTCTGAGGTGGACTGTCCTCTTTTCAACCTTAGATTCACTGATCTAACTCAGAGAGATCTAAAGAAAGGAACCTTCAATTGGAGACTTTTTGCAGGAAATAGGAAGTGCAAAGACAAGGCTACAACAGATTCAATCTTAACCCAAATCTAAGTGTATTTAAACATTTAAATAAAAAATAAAAGAGGGAGTTTACAATGAAATTAGAATGTTTAGAGAAGAAAATTGATAATTCAAACATAGATCTAACACAGAGTTATCCAGAATAGAATAAATATCGATCTTAATTATCTTTTCTGAATGAATTGCCCATTCTGCCTTTCACATTTGGTTGTATAGATACCATCATCAAAGTGCCACAGTGTTGTTACATTTATACCCTATTTAGGTAAATTGGGGTGGTACAGGTAGGGTACTGATGAATTCTCATGATAGAATTTAGCAAATATTCTGAGACCATCAGAGGGAAAGCTAGACTTTTATAAAGTGACTTTAGTTACTTACTATGTATAATAGGACATAGACTGTCCATTTTCCTTCAAAAGGATTCTGGAGATACACCAAAAAAAGTCTTGATGTTCAACTCAGTAGTTGTAAAAGCTTTCTTCATTGCAATATTTCATTTCTAGGATGCCAGTTTATTGCATATTACTTAATTAGTTAATACTTGAATTTGACGGTTTCCAAATGAGAATTTTTACACAATATCCTGATTTAGGAAGACATCCTAGTGTTATTAGTAATAAGGCTTCAAATATTGGATATGTCCCTCTTGGGAAGATATCTTCAGATTGCTCATCTCATTCTCGTTTGTGGTTCCATTACAAAGGATGACTTTGCTTTTTTCTAACTTCTGCCCCACATTCTGTGACTGTTCCCTAATTGGGTTATGTACCCTCATATACTAAGTTCAGAGTTTCTTTTTCGTTTTAAAAAAAAGTTATATTATGGAGCTTATATAAATATTTTCCTTTTTTTCTTCCCTGATTATAAACTTGCCCTCACTCCTGGATTTGGAACATAACTAGGCTGAAAGATGAGATCATGTTTGCAGAGCACAGGGAGGCCTCAGATAAAATCTTCTAATTTGAAAGACATCAGTATTTTATGCGCTCATATGCTAAAATGCTGAAGAACGAAATTAGGGGTTCAAATGTTATTTTTATCATTGGGGCTAAGTAAAGGAGGTAGGGTTTTCCTTTTTGATTTTTTTTTTTTCAAAATTATTTATTTTTCCCTTGGAAATATAATTGTTTCACTTAGAAAAATTGACTCAATAGTCATTTGCTAATGCAAATAATGCTAATGTCTTCCTTTTATTTTATTTTATTTCATTTTAGTATTATGTATAATGTTAACTCTTTTGTTCTTATTTTGAAATTGGCAGAATTTTAGACTATGGTTCATTAATTGCCTGATTTGCTTTTTTAATATGGAGCAAATTTTCCTTTTTTTTTTTTTATGTAATTGTACATATTATTTATTTATTTATTAATGGTCTGAATTTTCTTATTCAATATGAAAAGATAATTTTCCATTTTTTCATGTAATTACACACATACTGTACTGCTTAGGATGTAGAATAGATGAGGATAACTACATTTTTTTTTTTTTTTTGCAAATCTTTGCCACCACGGAGCTTAGCGTGAAGAATAAGCTTGAGTCAAGAATGTCCCACCCCAATGACCCTTTGAAATATTTTTATGTGGTTCCATGAAATAGTGCATATTTTAATAGATACCATGACACGATGGCCATGCTGAGGTCTTTGTTTTCAGACAATCCAACTCAAACTATCTGCTGTGGGCATCTATTGTTTTTATCTGCTTACTCTACCATCCTCCTTTGTCAGGATTCAGATCCTGATTCTCAACTTTTGGGAATCAACTTTCTCCAGGCCACATTGTTCTAGTGAGATAGATGACTACAGTGGATCACCTACTCTGAACTAATAAGAATCTTCTCTACGATTCGTTTCCCTGAAATTTATAGCTGCAGGAGAAAGAGGAGCTCCTTTTCTCTGGGCTCTCCAGCTAAAACCATGTAAGCCTGAAGCTTATGGTCATAACCCCAGGCTTCATGGAAGAAGCTCTCCGATAATGATGCCAATACACGAGGGAACAAGAGCCCTGGCAACATTTAGTACCGTCTGAAGCTCGATCAGTCCTTAAGGGTCCCAGTTATTGGAGCCAATACATTCCTTTTTGCTTAAGCTAATTCGAGTTGCATTTCTATCACTTTCAACCAAAAGAGCTTTGGATGTTGCTTTCCAATCTAAATGTGAGAATGATTAACTTGGTGCAAGCAAAAATAACTCGTCAATAGTTCTGAGTAATAGAAAACCTTATCAAAATCTCTTTTGGATAAGTAGTAAGTTTTTGTTGTTTGGAATCCTAAATTTAGAAAGCTCAAATAACGAACATTTTCCTGTACCCTAGAAACGAGTGTTAAATAAACGAATTGATCCCTGTGCTAATAATAGCTTCAAAATATTGACATATTCTATGTACCAAGAAGTGTGCAAACCTGTCATTATTTTACATTTAATTATCATAGAAATCCTAAAAAGTAGGTGTTATGGTTCCTTTTACATATAAGGAATCTGAGCGAGGTTTAGCCATGTGCTCAAGTTCACACAGCTGACAAACACTAGAACCAAATTCTAAGCCCAGAGCTTTCTAATCTCAAAGCCCAAGCTTTTAACCACTATTCTCTCTTTAAGTTTCCAAATTTCATGAGAATGTATTCAATTATCAAATTTTTCAATGTATTTTAAAGATATATCTAGATCATTGTAGATATATCTATAGCTATATATATGTATAGATAAAATATAGTAGAAATAATATATAGTAAATATCTATATATCTATAAGTTCTTAAGAACTTATAAATATACATAAATATAAGTATGTTAACATGAATACATGTATAAGTATATATATTTTTACATTTACTATGAGCTAGGTATAAGAATTTCCAGTTTGCATGGCAATCTTATTTAGATATGCTTATGGATAAATCAGAATTTGCCATAAAAAATTCAATATCTACATTTTAAATTCTTTCTCTTATGAGAGAAGAGGCCTAGAATGACATTTAAAAAAAAATAAAAGTTAAGTAAACAATCTAGCAGACCAATAGCAGAACCTGGGGTTGCTGCTTTTTCCCAAAATGCACAAACCCGTGGTGGTTTTGGAAGACTTGGAAGGCATCTCAGCCAATCTAATGAGATCCTGGGCATAGCAGGCAGGAAGAAGGGAGTAGAGAGTCTAGCACTGGCCCCATCCACAACTTTTTCCTTTTATAAGCCAGGTCTCTTGTGCAGATGTGTGCTCCTGACCCCATCTTCTGGATGTGTGGCAATGCCTTGTTTTCATATTGACTTTTCACAGCTGGGAGTTGTATTGGCATTGCATGTTTGTTTTAACTTTCCACAGAGGGACCAATTCCAAAATGTAATTAATTGAGACTTTATTTGAGAAAAAAAATGTGTTCTGTATACATACCCCAAAAAGATGTGAAAAAATATTTTTTAAAACTAAACTAATTCAAATAGAACTATGCTTTCTAATGGAGGAGTAAAAAGAAGAAGAGATTTGGGGAGTATCTTGCTTTGAGTTTCAGCTAACCACTTCTTAAATATCTATATTTGGGCAGATTGTTCGCATCTCAGTTTTTCAATAATATTTAGCCCATAAAGATGTTGAGAAGATTAAATTATGTAATGTGCATGCTAGCACTTAGTTTTAAAGCACTAACGTTAGAACTAACTGATACTGATAAGAAAACTTCCTAGAAATTCCTTGGATATTGGGGAACACATACTATTCATTTTGATTTGTTTATTTCAAGAACAGTTGAAAAAGTCAGCTCGATATTTTTAAACGTTATAATGCAGTATGCAATAGTGTTTATAATGTTTAAATATGCAATGACATGATTTAAACAAATAGCTGAGTAAAAACAGATTTAAATCCTTGTCATCTTGATCATATAAAAGATTACGTGGCTGCAAAAAAAAAATTAATTTGTTTTATTTGGACTTTGGGATGTAGTTTCCCTTAATCGCGTATATGTAAATATTGTTTCTTACTGTGCTTTCTTTTTCTTTTGGAGAAATTATTTATTTATTGCAATTTTTTTTGGAGACCATTCGTACGTGTTCCAGGTAATCAAATATTTGGATTAATGAAGAGTTGTTACATATTTTTCAAAAATTAAAACCGATAAAAATACACTTAATAAAAACTATATATGACTGTCAAAAAAACTCCCAGAAAATAAGTGTTGTGAGGATGTGGAGTAATTGGAACTCTTGTATACTGTTGATGGGAATGTAAAATAGTGCAGTCTTTATAAAAAACAATATAAATATTTTCTATTTAATCAAAAAATGAAAAATAGAATTACCATATGATCCAACGATCCCGCTTCTGGGTATGTATTCAAAATAATTGAAAGTAGGATCTCAAAGAGGTAGTTGCACATCCCTGTTCATTGCAGCATTATTTACAATAAACAAGAGATGGAACCAACTCAAACGTCCATCAATGGATGAATGAATAAACAAAATGCGATATATACATACAATGGAATATTATTTGGCTTTAAAAGAGAAGGAAATCTTGTCATTTACTACAACCTGAGGACATTATGCTAAGTGAAATAAGCCAGTCACAAAAAGACAAATACTGTGTGATTCTATTTCTCATCTTCGCACTGGAGCTGAGAAGCAGCTCAGATACTTAACTCAGATTACAAGGGTCAGAGACCTGGTGGTCCTCTAATCTGGTGCTGGGTTCAAGGTGGAAATGGGAGTGAGGTCTCATTCAGAGTTTCTTATCAGTCTGTAAGGACTAAATCCAAGGCCATTTGTAGTGGGGAGAGGGAGACATAGGAGGAGGAAAGGGCCTGAATTTTGGTCCAGGACTCTCTCTCTGAACATGTGAGTCAGGGACACCATTCTGAATCACCAGCAAAGGAAATACTTGTTGATGATATACACTGATGAAATGCATTGTTTAAATCAAACAATCATATTTTTTATTCTATATCAGAGTTTCCCAAAGTGTGTTCTATAGCAGCGGTCCCCAATCTTTTTGGCACCAGGGCCCGTGCTCCTATGAGAATCTAATGCCCGATGATTTGAGGTGGAGCTGAGGTGTTGATGCTAGCGCTGGGGAGCAGCTGCAAATACAGATGAAACTTCGCTAGATGGCCCACCGCTCTCCTCCTGCTGTGTGGCCAGGTTTCTAACAGGCCACAGGCCAGTAGAGGTCCATAGCCCCGGGGGTTGGGGACTCCCGTTCTATAGAACATTAGTTCTATGGGTATTACATTTTTAAATAGGGTTCTGGGGTCAAAAAGTTTGGAAAACATTGGCTTAAAATGAGTTTAAAATGGGAGCTTAGTGTACGGCCATGCCACCCTGAACAAGCCCCATTCCATTTGATCTCGGAAGCTAAGCAGGGTCGGGCCTGGTTAGTACTTGGATGGGAGCCAATCTAGGAAGAACAGGCATTTAAAAAAATAAAAGAATAACAAAATGCGGTCTTTTACTTCAAAACGTCTAAAAGGCTTTACTGTGTCAATAGTAAGGTTACTATGCCAATATTAAGCATTTGATGTTAATATTTAATGTTTAATAGGTTGACATTAATGTTAATGTACAGCAGGTCTTCGAATGACATCGTTTCACTATAACGTTGATGAAATGCACTAGGAACTTAACTGTTGTTTATATCAATTAGCCTGTGGTAAAATTGGTTTTCTTATGTTATTTTGCCTCATTTCCAAGAAACTATCGACAACATTAAGTGAGGATTTACTGTATTAATTAATATGCTTTTCCTAATCCTGTTTGACCGAGGAAGCAGTCCTTGGCACACCAGTATGAGAATGCTACCTTTTGTCATAGAAGGCATGATATTTTTGTCAGTTGCTTTCCTTAAGACAGTAACTTTCTTTTATTTCTCCCGAGTTGCTGTGAAGCCCATCTCTTTCATCCTAAGCACTGCTGGGGGGACACCCAGAGAGTAAGGCAGTCACAGTTTTAGTACTTGTTATTTTGAAATACTGTAAAGCTACATGATGATTCGGCTTTGCTGCAGCCCCAACTATTTTCCAAACAGAGCACTAATAATGGACCTTGTTGATTTTGCACAACGGAAGAGTGAGTCAAGAATAGGTATTGCAAGGTGAAAATGGTCAAGGTGTAGAGTTTCTTATATGGGGTACTTTTCTGTTGTGTTTTATAAGAGAAAACTAGGTACTGCATTAGGAAATTACAGTTGGCATATTTTAAAATCTCTTGACTAGAGATTTTAAAAGTTACTGTTAACTAAAATGATGATAGTTAGCTTAGAAATGCCCTTTTAATAGCTAAAAGATTAGGTTTAAATAATTTGGCTTATTATGAATGGAGAGTGATCTCTAGGAGTAGTATATTTTGGAATCTTAAAAAACAACTACAAGTATCTGCACACAAAATTCAAGTCAAATGACCGAGAAGAGAGTCAAAGCAGTTTCTTGACATTTTGTGAATCCTTATATGTGTGTTTTTTTTTTTCAGCTGAAAACTCAGGGTTGCTACAACTGCACTAAATTAATAATCTTTGTTTTGTTTGTAGTCAAAACCAGAACACAACAACAGAGGGAGAGCAGGGAAGCCTTTTGTAGAGAACTTTGATAGTGAGTCCCTGATAAAAATCACCTTGGTTAACACATTAGCATTAGAGGCATTTGATTTTGAACCTGAAAAGCAGAATCATCATCATCTAAATCATTACAAGAGATGAAATTAATTAAAAGAAGTATTAACTGTATTTTTGACTTTTTTACCCTATAGTTTTATCTTGAGCAAAACATTGTTCCTGAAATGCCCCTTCTGAAATTAACAATTACCCTATTCCTTTTTTTTATTCCTTCAGCAGATATTTATTGAGCACCTACTAATTGGCAAACATTTGGTTGAAGCAGTGAAAATATTTGTTTTGTTATCATATCTAAGAAGTATATTTTCATTTGCATTAAGAAAAATTAAAACAGCTTGTTCTCTGATGCATAAAAATGAAAAACAATATTTTAAGATATCAGTTTAAATATGTCAAAATTTTAGTACAATTGCTTTTTAATAACTGGATTTTAAATTTCTTTTAAGATTTGCTCTGTATAGGAACTGAACATGTATCACAGAGGAGGAAAATTGAATACTTAATAAGCATATGAGACCATGTTCGACTTTACAGGGAGTCAATGCCAAGCAAATCACTCTACTGATTAAAAAAACTGAAAAGTCTGATAGTATCAACATGGTGAAAATTTGGACAAGTTGATGGCTCATTCCATCAGAGAGAATCTACAATAATAAAATCCCTACGGAGTACACATTGGCAATACTTGTAAAATTTTAATTGTTTATACCCTTAAACCCAATAATTCCACTTCTAGTTATACATCATAGAATAGAAAAATTGTTGTACATGGGAACTGGGAGACAGGTACAAGAATCTTTTGGTCATTGAAACATTGTTTGTAATAATAGAAAGTAGAAACAACTCAAATAATCATCTTTAAGAGAATTGATAAATTTTAAAAGGTATATTAATACTGTGGAATATTATCAAGCAACTAGGAGAAATGAACTATCTCCACCTATACAACACAGATGGATTTAAAAATCATAATGTTGAATGAAAAAAGCAAGTAGTAAGTTATGTGCTCCTTATGTAACATTTTAAAATGAACATATACGTTCATATTGTAATGTATTATTTTCTTTATATATGTGTATATATGCATATGTATATACAAATACACACATACACACACATATATATATATGTAAAAATATAACAAAGCACACTCAAAGGATATACACTGAATCCATGAAAGTGGTTTTCTCCTAAGAGACTGAAAGGGTAATCAATCTGGACTGGAGTTGAGGAGGAGTTCCGGGGGCCTTTAATTTTATCTGTAGTATTTTATTTCTTATATAGAAAGACAAAGAATTTGTCAAAATATTAAGAATTATTAATTCTCGGTGTTGACATATAGGTATTTGTTAGATTCTTTGCATTTTTATATATTTTGAAAATTTCTTGTAAACAAGATCTGTCCTTTTATTTTATGGAGATTGATCTGCTTTGTGTTTAGGTTTAGAAAGTGTGCACATTTCAGCACACACAATAGTAATAAACAGATCTTGGAACAAAGCATACATAGTTCTCAACCTAGCTGCACGGGCACATTCTCACCAAGCCAGCCTAAAAATAACTGAAGAGTAAAAGTCTTATTGGATAGAGGGCCCTTCAGATGACCTTCAGAACTTTTGGATTGTCCATTCAGTTAATCTTGACACAATCATGTAATTATGAGGTTGATTTGAGCTTAATGAACCCAATATATACAAAGAAAATATGCTGTTAACAGAACTGTGCCACATCAAAGCCCTTGGGACATGATGCTTTTCTAGTGTTTCGACATGAGGTTTTCCTAAAGATAACAAAGCCTTTTAAAATATGCTTTTCAGGCATATCACCCTTTCCAACAAATATACCTCTTTCCCGAGTCAAGCGTATATTCCCCCAAATATGCTGATGCTGCACTTCCATCACAAAAATACCCAAATGCCGCACTATACTCTAGCAGGCTCCAGTTTGACAGTATAATATCTATAAAAACAGTGGAGCTGCAGAATTCTATTGAAAAGACCATTATGTCCTCCTCTGAAAGAGAATCTCAAAGCTGAAATACCAGTTAGTAAAAAATATAGGAAAGAGAAAAGCACTCAGGCAAGGATACAAGTGCACTCAAGCGACACTCAAAATTCCAGCTGAGTTGAACCTGGGAGTTATTTTATAAAGTCAAATATCCGAAGAACCAGTTTGGGAGCTTCAGTCTGTTTCTCTCTCTCTCTCTCTCTTTTTTTTTTAAAGATACATACCACTTAGCTCTCTGAAAAATGTTAAAAGGGATTTCTATCCAACATAGCGAAATCTGAGACTATCCCAGGTCAAATGCAAAGTTATAGTTCAGCATTCCCCAGTAAAGTTTTCTTCTCTTTAAACTTTGTATTTTGAAAATTTTCAGGCTTTGAGAAAAGTTCAAAGACTATGCAGTGAAGTTTTGAAGATATTTTGCACAATGAAAGACTGGAAAATAATTCATATGAGGAAAAAAATCTATAAAATTTACTAATTTATATGTTAATTTTATAAATGTACATTTTTACAAATGTGCATGGACTCCTTTGTTTATGCACTTAAATTTAGTAAAATTACATTTAAACAAAAGCAGGGAGAAATTTGATGAAAAGAGAAGAAAAAAGAATGAGGAACAAAAAGCCATGGAAAATGCACAAAACCTTATGAAGTTTTCGATTTTTGAACAGCTCTGAAAAGTTGGTTTGCTTGATTTTTAAAACAGAGTTGAGGTTGTTTTCACATTCTATAGAGAAAACTGAAAGGGATGCTAGTGAGGCTATGTAGTGTAGGGGACCAGAAGCAAAGAAGGAAGTGTGTTATCCTTTCTCCAAGGAAAAAGGTGAGTGGGAAGGGAAGAGAGACCGTTAAAATTAATGAATGCTTCCTTCTTTTCTCTCACACTTGAAGAGTAGCCAAAATCCTTTTAAGATCTGTTTCTTTCTCTTTTAGTATCAGGGCCTTTAGCATTTCAAGATGGCCAGCATTTTCCAGCAACAATAATAGTAGTGTGGATATGATTTTTTATCTTTATCAACATAGTACAAAAATAAAAGTGATATCTAAGACAGTACACATTATTTCCACTCTTAGTGGCACCTGACTATCTTCTTTCAGCTAACTTTAGTTTAGCAGGTACATTTGCTCTGGCCTGGGGTCTTGGTTTATATCTACTCTGCTTTAACTGGCTGAGATCAGGAAGCCCCTTCCATATACACTGTATCCTCAGCTCAGTTTTTACTTTGCACTGATCATTCCAGACCAAAGATCATCTCACTTCTAGCACTTACGGCCACACTTAACAGTTAACATATAATACTTTCCTGTTCTTTTGTTATCTTTTTATTATATTTCCTGTCGCCTCTATTCTACATGTATCTTTCACATTTAATATGGCTTAGCAAATTTCAATGAATATTGGTTGGTTTTTGGAACATAAAAGAAGCTAACATCTTCCAGGAAGTAGTAAAAATTATCAGAGTAAACTGAGGAAACTTTAAAGAAAATTTTAATTAAAAATTTTATAGCATATTTCTTAAATGTTAACAATGTAAATACCCTTTTTAAAGAAAAAAACTTAGAAACATATGGGAATAAATTTTCTACTTTGAAAAACCGACTTAAGAAATTAAAGTCTTTTATTATGGGAAAGTCTGTTGGTTTTTAATTTATCCCCATCCCTTACCCCCAAACAAAAAAGGGTAAAAGATTTCTTTTTAAGATTATCATTAAAACAAAAATACAAAATGAAAACAAATTTCTTATTGAACTCATTACTGAATCTTAAAGAACATATCTGCAGGACCCAGTTGGGAAACACTCCTGTTCCTTAGATTACATATTAAAAGAAGAGCGAGTGACCTAAAGAAATCTTATAGCAGGTAATTTTAAAACAAATACATGGAAACAACTATTTTCAAAATATGTTGGAAAGTATTTTCTAAAAGGCCAGATTTACAACAAGGCCTTGCACAGAGTAAGTGCTCAATAAAAGGCAGTAATAGTAACGATAAGAATAATAGCAATAATAATTTTTAAATTTGGGTGTTTTTAGCAGTAGAGTTTTGGCATTTCTTGTATTTGTTAAAATGAAGGCAATGAGATTTATAATATTCGCAGATATTATATATGTCCTGGGTGTTCCTTGTCTTTTTTTGGTTTCCTTGAACACGAAATAACAAGTCTGTATTTCATGATTTTTTTTCTTCTCCAGGCCAGAACAAAAGTTCTCTGCAGGGCAGCTATGGAGGTGGGGCGTGGTGAAGTTTTTTCTCTTGAATCCTTGTTCCAGAGGCAGGGACAGCAGATGCTTTGCCACACCCCCTCCAGAGCTAGGACCACAGGGACCTCAGCCAGGGGTCTTGCTATTACTTTGAAATGGTGTGAGGTTTCCTGCTTTGTCAGAAGCCCCGCTGAGGGGGAAATTGGAGGTGCATTGTGGAAACCTCCACTGGAGCGCAGGAAATGACAAGTTTGCAGGAACACGTGATTACTGTAAGGGAATTTGCTTTGGATTTTTATTTCAAAGTTCTCTGAGGAATCCCTCAGGCCTGAATCAGGTGTCTGTTTGGGACTTTGCTCTGCATACAGGCTCATCTGATAGTATTTTTTCCTCCTTAATTTGAAATTTGCCAGCTGTGAATTTTATCAGTGAAACCAAATTCTAATCTTGGATATAGATATAGGAAGTGTGGTTTTAGATTATGGCCTTAGATTACGGTGATATATAAAACACCTACAGGCATAACTGGAATCTTTATGGGTGAATTTTAGAATTAAAGCAGTAAATCTGTCTGTAATAACAAGTCAACCAAGCAGAAAATAGGAGCACATGCTATAGTTTGTAGACCAGTACCTTGTCACAACAATTTAGGAACATTTGGTTCATGTTCTGTCACACCTTCTTAAGAGTAGTTATGCAATTGCCTCCAAGATGTTGGCTCTTTCAGAGGCACTTTAAAAGTTGGTATCTCTCCTCCCTTCTTTACTGGGCAAAAGGTATCTATTTTTTGTGTAGCTGTGGGGAGCTAATATTTCTCCTAGGCAAACTTCGTTTTTATCTTTTGAAACGTTTAAAGGCTTAAGCTTTAAAAAATAAGACTCTCTGTAAGTGGAAGGGGCTACATTTCACCTGTTAGCAGCATAGAGTGGAGGTTCTGAGCCGATTTTGGAGCCAGAGTACCTGGCTCTACCACTTGCTGGTTGCGTGACTTTGGGCAAGTTACTTAATCTCTCTGTACATCATTTTCTAACATGTAAAATTAAATTTTTTATGACTTTGATTAAATTTAGCTTTAAATTTCTCTCTCTTTCCCCCTCAGCAACTTAACCTACCTCTTGCCCCGCCATAATCAGCGACTCCTGAGGCAGCAGAGACTATAGCTCAGACCTAATGGTCACCAGGTCTAGACCTTTGGCAGGCTAAAGATAACATCTTGACCTAAGTTATGATTCAGCTCCTGAACCCTAAGGTGGAATGACTCCCCTGGCTACTTTTTCATGAGATCAGACAAGGGGATGAGGCAGCAGACCTCAGAACTGTCCTCAAGACCTGAAGAAATAATTACCTCACCTCTAACCAGTCAGCTCCCAGCATGATCCAGAACCCCTTACCCAAGGTGTCTTGTGATTTTGCCTTGTAAAATCCATAAGCTACTGCCATCGGGAGTCAGATCTTTATAAGCTCCTCATCTCTGGATTGGCCAATTCAACATAAAACCATTTTTCTTTTTATACTGCAAACTCTTGTTGTCCATTTCTTTGTGCCAGTGCACACAGGTAGACGAACTCTAACATTGGGGTCCTGGTAACAGAATGAGGATAATAGAGCTGTTATAAGGATTTAATGATTTAGAATTTGTAAAGGGCAAAGCATGTGCTAAGTCCCACACGAGAACTTGTTAAAAAAGAAAAACTGAATGATTTTCTAATGATATAGTCTTGCAGAAATTTGGAGTGTTTGCTTCTGTTTTTGTAAGGAACATAAACAGGGTATTATGAATTTGTTCAGTTGTCTGCTGATCAACAGAATCTGGAGACATGCCAGTAAATATGAGTCATCATCATAAAGGATCAGGTCCGTGCCTAGAGTAAGAGTGGTTCCTTGAGAGAAATCACTGAGACTCTTCTGTCAAATGTTTTTCATACAAGCGAGATAAAAGTGCACCTTTTTATTTGACCTCCCTGCTTAGAATTCTTGAAAAAATTTAGAACAAATGACCAAGACACTCCCTTGGACCAAAAGAAGCTTTTATCTTACAGTAGCAAATACTGTAACTCGAGCATAGTCCTAAGAACCCAATGAAAGGACAGGATTCATTCCCTTAGGAATCTGTTAATATTGCCATTAATAAAAGGTAGGGGAATCCTGTTTCTAGAGCTTTGCTGGGAAACCAAAAATTTAAGTTTATTTTGAACCTTTGCTCTATGCTTCAGGCGTCTGGATTTCTGCAAATAATATCACTTTATTAGTCTAAAGATTTAAAGAGAGAAACCCCTCTGTAGACATTGTAATTTGTATAAATACTGATATAAATTCTTGTGTTTTTCCACATCATCTATAGAAATTAATTAAATAGCCAGGCATTTCAAAGATATTTTGCCAAAAAAAAAAAAAAAAAATCCCAATCAACCACCTTATCCCCCACTCCCCCCAACACACACAATCTTTTATTTTGCCAATATATAAAGCTTTTGTAGTATGTCCTGGTGGTTGAGGACTTGGGCTCAGAGCTAGATGGATGTGGGTTTGAATCCTGGCCCTTCCACTTATAAGCTATACTATTTTGGCAAGTTGTAAGGCCTCAATGTCTATGTAGGTTTGTGTATAGCCTTATAAGTCTGTGAGCAGTAAATGTGCTCATATGCATAGAGTGTTTAGGACTCTGCCTGGCACAGAGTAATTGTTCAATAGATAGTGATGGTTATACTATTCAACACCTAGCTCCACTGTGAATAGTCACTTCATCACTTTTTAGAGACAAGTCACTCCTAAGTTATCTAGGACTTGGTTTTTCTCTCTTCTATGCCATTTTCTTTAGAAAGTAGAAAGCCTTACTTAACATGATTGATACATTTAAATGTAGGATTAAATATTCACACCCAGTTCAAGTGTTCATGTCTGCACTTGAAACTAAAACTTGACAATTTGAGGCATGAATACTATGTAATTCAAGTCAAGGAGAAATCTAACGCCTTAAATCTAGAGAGACTATATCAAAGTTGAGACTAACTCTACCCTACACTGTTCTTTCAGGATAGTATGCCTGTGTGTATCTCTGAGGCTCAGCTCAAGCCTCTCACACAGTAGTTGCTCAATATGTATCAATAAGTAATGAATGGTTTACTGAGGAGGATTTTGCACTAAATCCAGGTGATCAATGATGATTTGACATTTGTGAAAGTTTGTCCAGTTGAGTGGATTCTCTATATGTAGGTGCAAGACAAAAAGATTAGAAATACTTCCTCTTCCCTCAAAGTAGGGAAATCCAATAACTTTCCAAATAATAACATAAGAAACCTCCTCATTCCACCCGCCAACATATTAAAGGCCTAGGGCCATAACACTTTAGAACTGGAAGGAATCTCCTAGGCCAAGCTCCTCAT
>NW_006441955.1:35118326-35151178 GCF_000325575.1 Pteropus alecto | reverse complement strand
GAGTCTAAGCCTTTTGTTCAAGGTCCCACAGCTAGTCTAAGGGCAGAGTCAGGACTGGAAGTCCGGTCTCTGAAACCTGTCAACCCATGGTCATTTTACCAGCCTTGGTAAAACAGTGTCCTGTGATTTAAGCCTGTCTTTTAATAGAAAAGCAGAGTGCAAACAGAAGTATCAAAGTGGTATTCTGATTACTGCATTTGTCAACGCTTGCTGGGTATATTCACAGGCAAGCAGTTGCACGGCCGCCGACAGGTTAGTTTATATTGCGCCAACCTCAGGGTAGCGCCAGTTATGCGCTAATTTTTGTACTAATTTACTTTGCGAGAAGGGGGACCTGCTGGGTAATGCACTCTCAGCTGTTAGAGAGGAGGAGGCAAGACCCCGCTGGCGCCCACCATCAGAGAGCATCTTGAGGTACCAAGCGGGACTGGAGGTGGCAAAAACTAACAGACAGAATGAACGTGTGCAGGCTGCTCGTGCTAGGGAGTGGGCAAGAGAGTGTGATCAGATTACTGGAGGCTTTAGAGTTTTTATATCAAGACAGAGGGAACCAAATGAAAACCCAACTCCTCCAGAGAGCCCTGGAAAGTTTGAAGGACCTAGTTTGAGGGAGCGAATCTCTGCAGCTAGCACTCGCGTATTCAGGCCCCCCCGCCCGCCGCCACCCTAATCTTCCTGGAGGACTGGAGCCCCCCCACCCCCCACCGCCCCAACCAGGGCACACAGCAGCCCGGCTGTTCCCCGTGCTCCTTCTCTCCCTCCCTCCTGGGTCCGAAAGGAAACGCAAAGCTCGGGGCTCATCCATCAGTCCGGGAGGAAAGGGGGAGGAGAGAGGAGGCGGGCGGCGGGAGGAGGAGTTTCTCGGCGGCCCGCAGCCCTCGGTGGGGCCGGCGGAGGAGGAGCGCCCTTCCCCCCGCGCGCTGATTGCTGTGGCATCCTGCCCGTCCCCGCCCGCGTGTGTGTGAGGGCGAGCGAGTGCGCTGGGTCGGCCCGATGGGGGTAATCGAGGGTTTCAGGGAAGCCGAGTGGCGCTTTCCTCTTCCGAGTGAGTGAGTGAGGGAAGACGACGGCTCTGGTGCCCGGCCACTTTCCCTGCGTGATTCCCGGAGCTCCCTGCAGGACCTGAAAGTCGGGTTGGGTCCGGATGGCGTAGTTGCGCCGCGGCACTGCAGCTGCCGGAGTTCGCGGCCGCCGTGCGCTGGGCGGGGAAACTCGCCTCTGCTTTTCTCCAACTTGCAGCGGGTGGATCTCCGCTTGACACACCGCCTCCGAGGTACGTGCGGGCCCGGCCCCGCTGCGCTGCAGCCCACGCCGGGACGCCCCTGGACGCGTTGCTAGCCCCGCACCCGTCCCGGCCGCGGGCTCTGCAGGCTGCGCGGTGCCTTTTGGCGCTGCGCCGGGCTCCGTGCCTGCCTCACGGCCGGGATCGCTCTGGCCTCCTGGATCCCCGGGCTGGGAAGGGTGGTGTTGGTCGGGCAGCGAGTATTCGGGACCCGTGCCCAGCCTTGCGTGGGGGCGGCCGTTTCGGGTGGGCAGCGCTCGAGGCGATGCACTATGCTCGGGAAGACTTCTCCACGCCCTCCTTCATCTACTTCTACGCGGTTTCTTCTGACTCCTGCGGGGTGCGCCGGCCACTTCCCATCAGGAGCGTGACAGCGTCGGTGGGAAAGATATGTTGTGGGTTTGCACTCAGTTGCTGTTGCAGAGGCTGCGCCCCGGGACTCGCGCACTGTCAGGAGCTACGCTCCGCGCGGGCCGCGCCCTCAGGGTGCGCGCTCTGTGGGCCGCGCAGAGCGCTGCAGCCCTGAGCCCCCGGGAAGGACGCGCCCCCTGGTAACTTATAACTTATTAGCTGCCCTACCTAGTTTATTTGGAAGGCGTCTCTTATTCATTTGATTAAAACGAGCTTGGAAGTCTCGGGCTGTTGCTAGGAGAATCTGCTTGCAGTCTAGTTCTTGTTAGGGCATTTGCCCCACTTTCAGAATCACATAGTGTAGGGGACCGGCTTGTCAAGTTGTGAATTAACCTTGGCAGAGTACAACTTAATGGATTTAGGGTCTACAGAAAAGCTAGGAGAAGAAAATCGCTCCGTTTCCTTAGCAGTGAAATGGGAGTAATAATAGTATTGGTCTCATAGGATTGCTGTGTTAGTGCTGCTTGTCCTGAGCCCAGAGGTGGCAGAAGAGCGAAGAAGGTAAGAGATGGATTGTAGGAGTGACAGATTGAGATGGAGAATCAGCGTTTTCTGAACTTTGTCTTTCTTCCAAGAAAAGTAAGCGAGCGGTTTGGGAGGAGAGAAGTCTCTACAAGTAGCAGAGCACATGTCAAGACCTTTTAATTTTTCTGAACTGATACTTTAGGCTGCAGACAGTTACTTCAGTGTGAAATTAGCAATTTCTTTTGGGTAATGATCATAGCTAACGTTTATTGAGCCCAGATTGTGCCAGACACTCTCCTAAATGCCTTATGGACACAGTTGCACTCAATAATCATACCAGCTCTATGGTAAAAATACCGTCAACAGCCCAGTTTTACAGATAAGACACTTAAGATTAGTTACTTGCCCAAGCGCCTGCACAACTTTCTGTTAGTTCTGTGTGACTCCAGAGTTAGCTTAGTCACTCAGCAGAGAGCAGCAAGTGCAGTCAGATTTGTATGCAGTGAGTCCAGGCGTCTTCTCCTATTGTTCAGCTTCCCGTAAGAGTTGAACACACATCTCTTGAAACACAAATAAGGTATCTGTGATTAATTTAGGTGATATGGGGGTGCCAAATTACAGCTCCTTTGAAACTGGCTCCAAGTTATTATATATAGAACTCTGATTTGTATTAATTAATATGGACCTTTATTCTTAATTTCTTTTACTGTTGGTCAGCATTACTTGGCTTCCTTAGGAAACAGCTTGGGGTTGGCACAGAGGCAGGGAAATAATTCTTACCCCCTTAAGGGCTATTAAAATGAAATTGATTTCATGCCATTGTGTCAGTTAAAGGATGTTGCTCTGTTTCTTGGTGTTCTCTGCTTTTGGCTTTAACTATGTATTGTTTAGTGGTTCAAGGTTTCAGCATATTTTTTGCCCTTCGGTTTGTCTTTGTCATTTGTCAACTTTAATTTTCCTGTTTTGATGGAATTTGACCATTACATGGCAGCTTTGCTTAACTTTGCTGTTGATCCAGCTCATGTTTTAAATATAAAAGTCACCAAGTTACTTTTGAACCTCAGCACTTCAAAGGCAACCCCTGGGGAATTCATTGTTATTTTGAATATTAGCCAACAGGGGGAGTATAAAACACTATTGATGTCTATTAGACTCGTAAACCAGTTTTTAGGGTATTAAACATCCATTTCAGAAGTGGAAAAAGTTGTGAATTTATCTAGCAAAATAACCAAGTTTCTTTGTGAAATTACAATGAACTGGGTTTAATTTCAACTGATGACAATGAAAATGACCTTGAGGACAGGGCCTATATGTTGGATATATGTCAGGAGCTGTGATGGTTGGACAGATAAAAAATATACACACATGTAGTTATTTCCATTTCTTTTAAGAGATATATGTAAAATAGTTTTGTATACTTTGAATAATATTTCAAGTTATCCAGGAGAACTGGCAGTCCAGAGATACCTATTGTGAATCCTTTTCTGATGATCCTCATTTGTCTTTTGTAGAAAATTGCATATAGTAAATTTGTTCTCAGGGAGGTTGGTATGCTCACAATCCTGTCATAATCATTTTTCATTAACATCCTCCAAGTTCAGGACAATAAGGAATTGTTATCCTGAGTAGCAGCATTTCTGTTACTGCGCATTCTTCAGAGGCTTATATTTTAGTGTAGTAATAGTTAAGAATCATATTTGTCTAATATAGGTGTGATGTGTCTATTGACATGCATACCTTTAAATATAAGATAAACTATTTAAGAATTAACATGCTTGGAAAAACAAACTGGCTTTCTAAAAGGTTTTCAATATTAGTCTGTAGTTTTGTAGGCCAGTTTCCTTTCTTATTTCTAGTGTATCAGAAAGTATTAACTTTATTTCATTTACCAAGTTAGGGCTAAGGGGATCCTGTTTTAAAATAACTTTCAAATTACACCCTTCTTTCTAAATCTCAGCATTATGCTTACACTTTAGAGTAGCATTTTATTTAGGTTGTAATTTAGTCTCCATACTCTCATCCAGTTTACTCATTCAGCAAACATTTATCAACCCCCAACTCCCTAACAGGCTTATTGTTCCAGGTCTTGGAGTTTGGCAAATTAGTTGTCCTCTATCAATACTCACAGCAGGGGGCCAAGATGCCTTAAAGCTTCCTAGGGTTTCTAACGGAAAGCCTTTATAGATTGACAAAATTGTTCTGCTTAAAGGAGAGTATTGTCCTATTCTTTTGAAGGCTCAAAGGAATTAATCTTTCCCTTTGCATGCAAACTTGGTTGTATCTTGTAAAAATCAGGTGACTGCTGGCTTTTCTGAGAACAGATCTGGGCCTAAGCGTCCAGAGCCAAAGGACTCTAATATCCTTTGAGTACTGAGAAGGTGATCATTACTGACTTCTTTATTATCTAAGTGATGGCCAATTTCCTGGGATCATAAATATGTGGAAAGTTCTGACTTTACTTTCAAGCTTAACAGACAGAACAGTTAGCATTTAAAGGACGACTGGTAAATATTAAAATGCGGTAATATTTTTCCTGGATGAATTTGCTCTGTGGTCATTTTGAATTACTCTCATTTTTGATAATCCACTTTGAAAATGTGTTTTTTTTTTCTTTTTCTCATTGCTATTGGGCAAAAACTAATTATAATCGTCAGATTCATAAGTTAATGAGAACAGTCTTCATTTTTTTTCTGTTTTCCCACTCTTAATAGTTATTTAAAAAATGATGTTATCACTGTTTCAGTCTGTTCTCTGGAACATTTTCCTTATATTTTAAAACTTAAAAAATGTTAACTACTTTTTGAAATTTGCATAACTCATGTTAGAGAAATGTTTTTAGGGATCTTTAATTTAAAAATAGTCTGGTATTGCCTCGAGGAACATGGACAATTAGGAATGAAAAAGTGAATCTAGGTTATATAAAAAGCTAGCCTTTTACAAATAACAGTTAGCCTTTAATAATTTCAGTGAGAGCGTTTGTGGTTTTGGAAGAATATTACTGCAACAGCGTCCATGGCAGTAATTTCTTTGGTTCCACATCTTCAGAGTAACACTTGGGATGATAGCATTGTCTCTTGTAGCATTTCATAAAACACAAGTTATTGCTTATTTGTTCGAATTCTAGCAAGCTGAAATAAATTAACAGAGCTTGGAATGACCTTTTGTAAAGGATCTGGGTCTATTTCTTGGGCTCTGTCCACTTCTAGATTTTTTATTTTATATCTTTTGAAATAGCACATTTGTTTGCTGACATTGAGCTTTATTTTCTCTGCAGAGTCCTTGCAAAGATTTAGCACAGATTTCCGAGCATTCTTCTTTCTCATAAAGAGTAATGATTTTTATCTTTTAATCAGGATATATGCAATATTTAATGTTTGAAGCAACATTCATAAAAATTTTGTGTAGGGCTACTCTCATTTGGACCTTATTCTTCATTTTTTTATTCTTCGGTTTTCCAGGCCAAACACCAAGACTTAACAGGCTGACAACTACGGGTTTATCTACAAGAGATGGACACCATATTTAAAATTGAAAATGTTCCCAAAGGTCTGAAACATGGGCCCCAGAACCGTGCCTGGACATTTCCTGCTTAATATAGTTAATAATTTGGTGTTTGTGCTGATAGCTTCTTCAAATCTGGGATAGCAGAGCCTGGCAAAGTTCATTTTTAGGATTTGTGTTAAATTGTTGCCACATTAATAACTTAGAATTAAGTCTGAAATGTTAGGTCTGTCTTCACTTTAAGAAAAAGGATGGCATACAGAAGCGTATACTTTCTCTACCTCTTGGACACTAGACTCCAGAGACAAGGGGTCTTCAGAATGGGTGCTCTTTGCAGAAGTAAGAAGCACCTGCTTGTCTGCCCTTCCAAGCTCATAATTCATTTTCCTGCTGCATGCTGAAGGTCAGGTTTTTGTGTGAAATTGCAGACGGACCATTTGTAAAAGCACATTTAAGTTGATTAGTCCTTGAAAAAATGATCTTTAGAAAACAGTCTTTACAGATACTAGTCCTTGAGCTTTCCCATTGCTTGCCTTGCCCTGGGAGAAGGTCTGCAGTTTTACAGGCTTGATGACTTAACCACCATTGATGGTGGGACACAAAGTGGGCTAGGCAGAGGGCCTCGCAGAACTTGGTTTTCTTTTTTTATTCTTATTATGCTATTTTATTCGTTGAAACTTGATGAATACTTAATTCCATTTGCTGTGTGAGAAGATTCTCTTTTGGGAGTATAATTTGGTTAGCATTTTTAGTGATTTATGTGCTTTGACAGTCTGAAATTGGTCATTGGATGTAAAAATACACTGCTGGTTATTTGCAAATTTTATTTCATAATTAACTGTATAATCACAGAAGCAGAATGTAGCTTTTTTTTTTTTTTCTTCATACTTGGAAGGTTATTTGAGGTGAAATACTTAGATTCAAATTCCAAAGCCTTGAGTTCATGTGGTACCCTAAGTACTTTTGTGTGATATTCCCTGTGTTGTTATGAGTTATCTCTTCTGTTTTTTTTTTTTCTTTAAAACACAGTATACTCAAATACAGAACTCTCTTCTGAGTATCCATAAAGAATAAACGTCTCATTTTGTTGTATTAGACTTTGTGCAATTGGCAGGCATATTAAATTCAACTTTGAGGGAAAACACCATTGACTCATAACATACATTTTGCATCATTGTAGTGTAAGGTCTTCCCTATGTGTGTGGGAGAAGTTTCTGATCTTCTAAATGGGTATGTTTACTATTGCTGGTCTCTTTTTGCCAGTGTTTCTGAGCAGTCATTCCTCTTAGTTTTCTTATTTTTGTGTCTGTATTTATAGAGATTGTTACTTGTCGTGTATTCATAATATACCATCTGCATCATGAAAAAAATACTTAGGCTAACAACTCATTTTGTGAAAATGCACTTGTCTCTGTTTTGAATCTATCATACTCTTCCATCACGATTGCTGCCCTGTTTTTGACACAGGAGCCAGGGAAGGATGACTCACTTGATACATTTCACATTTTTCTGTATTAATGCCTTTTTCAGTTTGTGACATCTTTATTTCATTATTAGAGCAGTTGCTCTCTAAGATATTCAGAGTTTTAATTTCATTCAGTGTGTGGGCTAAGAAGGAGGTTTCCTGTAGAACCAGTTCTTCTAAATTCTTAAAAAATGCTTCCAGAAAGTATCCCATGTAGATACCTGGCTTGGGTAGGGCTTTTAGTAATGCTTAAATGGGAGATAACTGAACACAAAGCAGTATTCTGCTTAGCTTAACTGGTAGGGAGGCTAGGAAAGGGAGAGGAGTGTCTAATGTGTTAGGAGAAAATCCACTTTGCATAATAATAATGTGTTCCATGGAATTACCATATATTTCAAGTAGGTACATAGGTAAAAGAAATTTTGCTAAGGTTGAAGTTCTGTAGTTGGCAACTCTTGTAACCCTGAAGATCCTGTTCTCTGAAGCCAGGAAAAAGCAGTCTGTTTCCAATTATATATCACAAAAATAGGGAAATTGGGCCAAGAAAAATGATCATTTGGTGGTTGGGTTGTTTTTTTGTAGAGGGTAAAGGAGAAGTGACCATAGACACTCTTAAAAAAAATAATCAATTTTTATGTTGGCTTTCAAATTTTTCTCAAGCGTTCTATATTGTAAATTAAGAATAATTTTGAGATTAAAGACCCTGCCCTCCTTTGGCTCCTTTTTGTTTCTCAGAGAGCAGATAAAAGAGCAGTGAGGCAGTTTCTGCTGACACTAAGGGATTTGCTCTCATTGTTCTGGGACTGACTGGTGTTTTTGGTAAAGCCTTTTCCTGACTGAATGGTCCAGGTTATGGGCTTCCAGCATCATACCAGGTAGTTGATGCTATGGTTTCCTTTGTTATACTTTTTATCCTGCTTTGAGCAGAAATGTAGTCCCTGTTGCTTAGCATTATTCTGCTTGGGGGGAAGGACTAGGGATGCTAGTGTGAGAAGAATAGAGAGGCGAGAAGCCTAACTGGGAGTTGGATGATGTGTGGGTGAAGATATTGTCCTCAGCATTTGTCAGAAGCAACTAGCCTTTCTTGAAGCCTGTTGCTAGTTTCAGGATTAGTGGTCCCATGAGACCCAGGTGTTAACTAAGAGATCACCCCCAGCAGGTCTTAGTTCCTGTTTCTCACACCTTACACCTCCACAGAGTGTTGAATAAAACTTTCCTGGTGGCACAGAATCTCTGATAACAGCGAAGTCTGTCAGGGCTAGAGGAGGTTAGGTATTGGCTTTTTTTTTTTCTCACCTCCCATTAATTCCTGGGTCTGCTACAGATGGGCTCCCATGCCCACCACACCATGACCGGGCACCAGGAAAGGTGCCAAGTGCAAAATTCCATGCTTGTTTTTAGTTAGCATCTTCATTGTCCTCTTTTCGATGCATTTGCTGCTTTACTCTCCACTTTTCCCCATGTTTTATTATCTTGGCTTCCCTGGAACTACTTCTCCTGGTTGTCCTCTTACCTTGCTGATCTCCATTCAGGTTTCCTTTTCAATACTTGATCCTCACGTGCTGACATTCTCCAAGGTTCCATTTTTGCTCTCTCTTCCCTCTCAGTCATTTAGTCACTCATATTTCCTTGCCTCAAGGGCCACATCTGTGCCAGTAACCCCCTTCTGCTTGCGTCCCCTAGCCGAATCACACCAATTCCACGGTGTCTCACCTTTAGCAGATCTCGCTTGGCATTTTCTTCTCCATTTGCAAATCGTCATATCACCTGGAAAGGTTGCAGGCGTCTTCCAGTTAGTTTTCTTGGCTTCAGCATCTCTCAAATTATTCATCCATCATGGTGGGTACCTTCTAAAACAGATCTGTTTTTGTTTCTCACAATTGAAAAATCTCTGCTGTTCCATTATCTTTGGCATAGGATGTCTGGTTATTAACAACATAGCACTAGCCTATTTTTTTCAGCCATTTTCCTTCACCTCCTCCATGAAACTCTCTGTACTCATACCAGACTCTTCATGGTTTCCAAATCATGCCCTGTGCTCTCATGCCCTGTTCCTTTCACACTTGTCCCTCCTCTAGCACCCTCATCCCCCTTTCTCTTCTGTCTGGAGGTCCGTAGCTCACTCATCCAGGCTATCTCTGTTAGCTTCTCTGGTGATGCGTCACACGGCTCCCCCTGGCAGGTGGTTAGTTGCTTCTTCTCTTAATTTCTCTTACAGCACTTCTCCTGCTGCCTCATGAGAACTTATTTTCTTCCTCTGCCAGATTGTGGACTTCCCTAGAGCAAATTGAGTCTTATCGACTTTGTACCCTGGGTGTGTGACATGGGCTTCGCGTATATGTTGTCAGCTTGAATTCTTCACCTCAGTTCCACGTCAGTTAAAGCTTCGAGGAAAAATCAAGCTTGCGGTCAATATAAATTATAAGTATAGAAAAGACAAAGAAAATCAACTCGAATCATAGAGTGTGGGGTTAGAGTGGGGCTTAGAAATAGTCCTCTTCAAGTCCCTCAGGTACAGAGAGGTTAGGTGGCCTGCCAAGATCACATGCCGGGGAGTAGTGCTTCCTTCTGCCCCTCTGCAGTATTCTCCACCCAAGAGCCAGATGGCCCTGATAAAATCTAAGTCAGATCCTGTCATTACTCTGCTTAAAACACCCTACTGATCATGTCCTTCTCAGAGTAAAAACCAAAATCCTTACAATGATCTGCAAAGTTCTATATAACCAGCCCACGACTGCCTTGCCTGTTACTTCTTAAACGTCACTCCTCCAGCTCTCTCACTCTGCCCCAGCTGCCAGGCCTGCTGCCATTCCCCTAGCGGGTCAGACACGCTCTATCTCAGGGCCTTTGCATGTGCTATTTTCTTTTTCTTTGCTTGGAACTTTTGTTTCCCCAAGTATCTACAGAGTTTACTTCCTATAGGTCCTTACTCAAAACAGAGAAACAAACCAAACCAAAGACACCTGAATACTTACTTTCCCTTTTTTTCTGCTTTGTTTTCTTAGTATTTATCTGTCTCTCATATGCAATTATATATCTTGTTTATAGTTTATCTCCCCTGACTGGGATGTAAGGTCTACGAGGGCAGAGATTTTTATTTATTTTATTCCCTGTTGAATCCCCACACCTAGAACAGTCCTGGCATTGAACAGGCACTTGATAAAGATTTTTTGGATGAGTAAATGAATGAGAAAAAGCAAGATTTTGTGGATTTCTTATAGTTAAATGTACACTTATGACATTAAAGAGGGAAAATGGTCAGGTCTGCCTGGAAGGAGAATCTGATTTTAAAAAAAGCCATGTTTAAGGCCTGTCACCTAGAATACTGATCTCTTTTTAATTGTCTGACTTGAAGCAGTGGGCTCTCCCCAGCCTTACAAGTGGTTTGAGAATACTCCCATTTTACCTCTAACAGGATTGGGCTTGCTGTGGTTTCACTCTGCCTGTGGTTTGCCCTTTAGCCCATCAGGATGAAAAGTAAACACAGCATTAAAGAAAAATGCCGGGGAGAGGAGAAGAGTTTCCTTGTGGCCCTGACATCTTCCCTTGGCTCTAAGCCCATCTGCAGGGTGGCTCATGGTACCTTCTAGACTTGCTTTGGGGCTGTGTTCTGAGGAACGGTTTGGAGATCACCAAGCCAGATGACTCTTGAATTTTGCTTCGATGTTTCGATTTCTTTGAAATGCAATGTTAAGTTTAGACCAAAGGGCATTGGAGAAAGGATTTTTTAAAAACTAAATTACCATCTTAATTTTGAAGAGAGATTTTAATCCTTCTCAAAACAGAGGATTGCAATTGAAATTACCACTTGCTTCTGTCAGTGGTGCAGTGAAGAGTCAACACTGGGATTCAGCCCTATGAAACTAGTGACTTAAATCCAAGGGACAGTAAATTCCGCTTCTAAGGAAGCATCTGATTCTTGGGGTAGAACCGGGTTATGTTGAATGAAGAACTAATTTATATAGTGTAACAGTGAGGTTAGAGGGATTTCCTTCCCGCTCTTTCCATGATAACATCAGTATGGTTCCTGCAGAGCCCTCCTTGTCAGGACACGAAGTCCAGCCAAGGAGGTAAGCAATTAGGAGGAAGTTTTTGGCCATGTACAAAGCCAGCAGCATAATTTAACCCTGAGATTCAAAACTATCAACTTGAAAATAAATTGTCTTGAATAGAGCAAAGTTATCAATGACCCAGTTAAAAATCATAGCTACTATTTCCTTAAGAATATATTAGGCATTAAGTGCTTTGCATGTTATTAATTTACTTAAACCTCTTAATAGCCCCATTAAGGAAATGGAATCATTATCTCTACTTTACAGATGAGGCATGGTGGTGCTTATTAAGTTACCCACAGAGACACCACTAGGAAGAGGCAGGGCAGAGATTTGAACCTATGTTTGCTGGAGGGTCCCACACTTTCCACTACTCTGTAGTCTGCTCCTAGAATACACCAAGCATGCTCTCAGTGCAGGGCCTTTGTGCTTGCTATCCCCATTGCCTGGGATGCTATTCCTTCAGATATTGCCATAACTCTATCTCTTACCTCTGTGCTCCAATGTCACCTCAGCTGAGAGGCTTTCTAAAAAGGATTTTGGTCACCAGTTCTACCATGTGGGAGGGCTGTTCCTAGCAATTCTTAGACACCAGCAGGGTATCCGAGAATTCAGATCAATTCTGACACTGTTTACTATATACCCGGAGATAGGATCGTATCCCACAGATTAAGTGCTCAGTCCCACGAGATGTCCCTCTATGTCAGACACCTGTCACAAGCTCAGATTGTCACCTGTGGTTCTGACCTAGGCCTATAGATTGGAGGTTCCAACTACTCCCTCCTTGGCTTTGATTAATTTACTAGAGTGGCTCACAGAACTCAGAGACACATTTTACTTACTAGATAACCAGTATACTCTAAAAGGATACAACTCAGGAACAGCCAGTTGGAGGAGATGCATAGAGCAAGGTATGTGAGAAAGGAAAAAGAGCTTTCATGCCCTCTCCAAGCACCACTCCCTCTCAAACTCCACGTGATCACCAACACAGAAGCTCTCTGAATCCCATCCTTCTGCGTTTTTATGGAGGCTTCATCATATAGGCATGGTCATAAAATCATTGACCATTGGCGATTGATTCATCTTCCAGCTCCTCTTCCCATCTCAGAGGAGTGTGTGTGTGTGTGTGGGTGGACTGAACGTTCCAACTCTCTGAACATAGGGTTAGTTTTCCTGGCAACCAGCCCCCATCTTTAGGTGAGGTCCAAAAGTCACCTCAGTAATGTAGCAAAAGACACCTTTATTCCTCTCATCACTTAGAAAATTCCAAGTGTTTTAGCAGCTCTGTGCCAGAAATGGGGAGGCAGACTATATGTATGTATGTGTGTGTGTGTGTGTGTGTGTGTGTGTGTGTGTATGTGTATACATATACATATTTTTGCCAATTTTTATATCTTCTTTTATCCATGCCTATTCCAATCTTATTCCTGTTTTTTTGTTGTTTTTTGTTTTTGTCTTGGGTCTTTTTTTTCTTCACTCATCAATGTGTTAGAGTTCTTTACAAACTCTGGAGATTTTTGATTTTAAGTTTTTAGTATGAAAGAACTAAAGGAGAAAGTCATATCGATAGGTATAAAATGTAAAGAAAAAAAAACAGAGAAAAGAATAGAAATTCTAGATGAAACATGGAAACAATACAAGTGTCCAGATAAGCAAAGTGTGTTTGTGTATACACACACACACACACACACACACACTACTATATGTATGTATGTGTGTGTGTGTGTGTGTGTGTGTGTGTGTGTGTATGTGTATATATATACATATATATATATATATATATTTCTTATTATAAATCACATGATGGTGTGATAAATCCCTGACCCCCTATCTAAAATAACATCCCTCCTTTCATCACTCTTCTTAATCTGCTTTATTTTTCTTCATGGGACTTACTGCCACTTGACACATTATGTATCTATTGTCTGTCTCCCCCATTAGAAGGTAAACTCCATGAAACAGTGTCATGTTTAGTTCACTGCTGTGTCTCCAGTTCAATGAATAGTGCCTGGAACAAGGTAGATGCTAATAAATGTTTGTCAAATGAATGAATGCAGTAAAGTAAAACTGCCAATTGAGCCTTGAGTCCTTGATTTCAAAGCGAGATAACATCCCTTATGTCAGATCTAATCACACTTTGCACTACCAGAACGTGACTGTCTGCAGGGCCTGGTTGACGACTGTAGTGGAGGAGTTCCTGTTTGTGGTGATGAAGAACATGGGCTATAGAATCAGACAGACCTGGGCTCCAATGCTGGTGCCAGGACTGATTAGCTGGTGACTTTGGGGTTGTTTAGCGTCTTGAAGCCTCACTTTTCTCACTATAGAGTAAAGGGTATCTGTTCCCTTGGGTTGTTGAGAAGATGAAATGAGAAATTATGAAAAATGCAGTAAGTGCTCAGTAGTTGGTAGCTGAGAAGTTTTGTGGGGTGAGAAGAAGAAAGCAGGGTGTTAGCCTTTAATAGGAAGGAGAATGTGGTATAAACACATGAACAACCACAGAATAATTACAAAGCAGCATGTGGACAAGTCTTGGCTCTGCTAACTAGCTGTGTAACTGTGGGCCACTCATTGAGCCTTTCTAATTCTTGGTTTGCTAATCTGTAAAATTAAAGGGTTGGAGTAGATGTTATTTATTTCTAACATTCAGAGTTGGTACTGAGTAGAAGATAACATGGAACCAATTATATACAAAATGTCAAGGAGATAATGTTCACAGTGGGATGGGATTAATCAAAAGTGGCTTTTGGCATGAGGTACATAGAATGAATAGAGGTAATGGAGTTTGAGGAATGGAATAAACATGGCAGTTTTGATAAAAGGGGCAGACCTGATGAAATTCAAGTTTATGTGTGCTTACATTGTTCGCAAGATAATTCTTTTAAATATTTTTGTTTATTAAATTATGTATTAAAAGTAGCTAATATAGTATTAGTATAGACATACCTTAAAGATGTAGTGGGTTTGGTTCCAGACCACCACAATAAAGTGAATATTGCGATAAAGTAAGTCATACAAATTTTTTGGCTTCCTGGTATATATAAAAGTTATGTTAACACTATACTGTAGTCTGTTTAGTGTGCAATAGCATTATGTATAAAAATACAATGTACATATCTTAGTTAAAAAATAGTCGATTGCTAAAAAATGCTAATTATCATCTGAGCCTGTTGGAGAAATGATAGGTTTGCTTCATGCAGGGTTGTCACAAACATTCACTTTGTAAAATAAACACAGTATCTACGAAGCACAAGAAAGCAGGACTCAATGAAACAAGGTATGCCTGTATTTTATTACACTCGTGTTGTCAAGTTGAATGTTTTTCTTAGATAATACTTTCCAGCTTTGTTAAGTCATTCCTGCCAGGTATTACATGATTATGCGTTAAATATTTTCACAAGTGTGTCTGAAGTCTCATTTTATAGGGGAGATTCAGCATTAGTTGTTAGTCCATATAACGACAATTATAAGTAGGGTATAGAATAAAAGATTTTCTTTTTAATCTCTTCATATTGGAGATGAAGAAATTAAAGCCCAGAATGAAGTGACTTGTCTGAGCTTGTAAAACGTGTTGATACCAGAAGTCCTGCTTGTCTTGTTCCTTTGAGACTGCCTGAGGTATAGGTTCTTTCTTACATACAACTCTTATTTGTTGGTTTATCATTTATTATTGAGAAATGTTCTGATAATTCACCATCCTTCCATATTACTTTTAATTGTAATGTACACAATAGTATTTTATACTTGCTATCCATTATGGTACCTTTAGTAGATGCCTACTGTGTGCCAACTGGCAAGCTAGGTAGACTGTGATACCTCTTTCTGGAGTAAACAGATAAGTGGGAAAGCCATACCTGGAAGGAAGCAATTACATAAAGATTTACCTGCGGGGTTGAATTGCACTACATTCCAGGTGTCCAGGTTTAACTTCCTCTGAGGGAATCAGAGGAGGCTTCCCTGTAGAAATAACTCTTATACACAGACCTGAGACCTGTAGATGTTGGAAAGTGGCCATGTTAGGGGGATCATGGAGGGCCACTGAGTTCCAACACAGTGAACATCGCTTCTGGAAGCAAGGGCTTGGCCATGCTGTGGGACCGAATTGAGGCCAGTGTGGTTGGAACATGCAGAGGATGAGGTCGGACTTAGTAGGCAACATCCAGCAGCCGTGTGAAGGGTTTTCGTCTTTACTCTGACAGCAGTGGGCAACCATGGAAGGGTTTTAATTCTTAATGTTTCACATGCCTGGCCTGCTGAGCCCTTTCCTCACCAGATAATGTCAGTTAAACGAAATGTATCTATTGAGGGATTACCTCCACTCAAAAGAAATGATTTTATACTGGAAGTCAGTGAGGGAAATCAAAGAGATCCTTAATTGCAATTAGCAAAATAGTCTTTTGCTAGAGTTTATTCTGAATTCATATATTTGCAGAATCCCCATGCATGTAAGTAAACATGTGAATCATATATTACTATATAATACATAATCCCCATGCATGTAAGTAAACATGTGAATCATAAATTACTATATAATACATAAAATAGTCTCCTGGAAGTCTAGTAAATGTTGCTTCCCCAAAGCTTTTATTAATGGCCTGGTGCTTGCTCGGGCCTAAAGGATGATGACTGGTATCCTGAGAATATTCAGATGTGCTGACTTTCCCTGGAATAATTGCAGGTTGATGATTTAATAAGCCCTTATGGTGAGAGCTGATTCTTTACACCAGGCAGCTTGGTTGGTTTGGTGGCAGTACCAGGCTGAGTTCCTCAGCCCCCTGGCTAAACCCCTGAAGTGAATTTGAGAGTCTTAAGGTACAATTGAGGGCTGTGCAGCCAGATTGATTTAACTTACGCCAGAGATGCTGAGCAGTACCTTTACCACCCTTTTGGAACAGCTTTGCCATGTTACACCTATCTTTAGGATTCATATCTTGTATTGAGTTTGGAATCATTATTTTTTTCGTGATAGAGGAAATTGTTGAAATTCTAGTGGATGAAGTCTAATCCTAAAATTAATGCAAACTTTGATATAAACTATTATGTATATTATCTTGGTACTAGCAGTTTGCTTGGTTCTTTTAAAGTCTAAATGTATTTTAACTACAAAAACTCGAGTGCATTATTTTTTAAAGAAGTACTGTATGGGCCAGGTGTTGTTTTGGGTACCATGCCCGTATTTTATTGCAAGTTGCAATCAAAAGATCATTACCTTTTTACAGGTGGGGGGTGGGTGATGGAGGCTAAATGACTTGTCTAGTGTAACACCGGGTAAGCCAGATTTGGAACCCTCAAGTATAGTTCTCTATTAATTCTAGCTTAAAATTATAAGCAACAGAAATCTTTGAATGCAAAAATATTAAATGTGAAAGGTGGTTCTTGGAATATTGCAGGGGTGAGTGAAATATCTGTCCTGGTTTGTGAACCTGAACCAAACATGGTCTTTCACAGAAATGTAATCATGCCCACCCTCCCCTTTCTGCTGTTTTTACTTGAGCAGTGAGGTCTGTTATACTTGGGATAGAAGGGCTTTTAAGGCCTGACTGAAGGTCAGCCCCAAGGAACCTAAGAATGCTGGTGCCAGAAAAGTGTCGGTCTTACCCTCAGCCAGGAATGAGGGTGGACCAGGCCTGGAGGTGCAGGGGAAACTGGAGTCCAGCTTCTCTGCATGTCTCGTACCCTCTGTGCCCACTGCCTCCCTTCCCACTGGGTCTTCATGTGGAATTCCTGCCCATAAGCACAGGTAGTTCAAGAGTAATTCTTTTTTTCCCTTGCTATTGGCAGCCACAGAATATTGGGACTTTAATTAATCTTAGGCCTCTGGAAAATAATTCTCTTTGGTAGAGACAGCCTGCTAATGATAAATAATGATAGCTTTTATACTGTTACATGTAAAGTCTCATTTGATTCTTGCAATAACCCTGTGATGTAGGTAAGCTTATTTTGTTATCATCTTAGACATGAAGAAACTGAGGCTCCATTTTGACCTAAACCTCTTTTCTTATCCAACCTGTTCTGAGTCTTAACTGATTTTTCATGCACTTTGCGCTCCTTCCATTCTGTCCTCCATACAGTACCCAGGGAAATCTTTATTTACTCATTTTTAATTTTTTCTCCATTATTGAGCTTCAGTTGATTTGCTGTTGTATAAATTTAAGGTATACAATATAATAATCTGATATATGTCTATATTGCAAAATAATTACCACAGTAAGTTGAATTATAATCCATCACCTCCCTTAGTCACAAAAAATTTTTTCCTTGCGATGAGAACTTTTAAGATTTATTCTCTTTGCAACTTGCAAATGTACAATACAATATTGTTAATTATAGTTCTCATGTTGTTCATAACTTATTTATCTTATAACTGGAAGTTTGTACCTTCTGACCACCATCACCCATTTCCCCTTCCCCTACCCCTCACCTCTGGCAACCCACCATCTGTTCTTTGTTTCTCTGAGTTTGGTATTTTTAGACTTCGCATGTGAGATCGTACAGTAGTTGTCTTTCTTTCTCTGACTTATTTCACTTAGCATAATGCCCACAAGTTCTATCCATGTTGTTGCAAATGGCAGGATTTCCTTCTTTTTTTAATGGCTGAGTAATATTCTATTGTGTACATTTTCTTTATCTATTAATCCTTGGTGAACACAAGTTGTTTCTATGTCCTGGCTAGTGTACATAATGTTACAGTGAACATGGGGGTGCAGATATCTCTTCAGCATAATGATTTACTTTCCTTTGGGTATATATGTCCGGAAGTGGAATTGTTTGCTCTGTTTTTAATTTTTTGAGGAACTTCTCTACTGTTTTCTATAGTGCCTGTACCAGGGAAATCTTTAAAAACTCAACTGGATCATACCACTTTCTTGCTTAAACCTTATTCCTCCCCTGTCCCTTTCGGCTTTACAACTATGTTCCCTCCTGCATCAGGGACTTATTATGGTTTATGTACCTGAAGGTCATCCCTCATTCAACCTTTTAAATCTTTACTTATCTTCCAGGTTGTGGATACTTTTTCTTTAGAGCTTTTATCATAGCATGTAATTGCATATTTGTGATTATTAGTTGGTTTATTTCATCTGTAAGCCCACGAGGACAAAGAATATGTCCCTTTGGCGATTATGTTCCTGTTGCCTGGCATGGAATAAACGGTAAATAAAGATTTATTGAAGGAAGAAATGAATCCCAGGAAATTAAATGTCTTGCCTAATATAGTAAATAGTGTTCGTTTTATAAGAATATAAGCTCCATGATGGCAGGATTTTTGCCTTTTTTTTTTTTCCCCCTTGGCATCTTCAACAGTGCCTGGCTCATTGTAGAAGATGTTTCTTGAATATTGATTGTTCTTAGACATGATTCCAAAGATTGCTTATCCAGACCCTGGACCTTTCTTCTCTTTGTGCCAAATCTGTCTGAAAATAGGGATTTGGAGTTATCCTGTTTCTCTGTGCAGTAGAGAAATCTGAGAGTTGCTGCTGTGACTCAGAAAGGTGGCTTTACTTTTCTGTATACAGGTCTCAAAGGGCATCCAAATGTCATCAGACAAACAACAGTATCTCTTTTACATCCTGTACACCCCTTTTTACCGGCTGCCAAGCTAGGTATTGATGTCATCTATCCTGCCTCTTTTCTAAATCCCCTGAATAACATGTTGAATAGCCATCAGAACAGTTCTTCTACCAGCTTTCATTTAACCATTTGCAGACTCATATACACACATATATATATATTTTTTTTTTCCCAAAAAATTCACTTAAGTGGCAGAGTAGAAACCTTTTAATGATCTCTTAGAAAACTGTTTCATGTTTAAGGCACCAGAAACTCAGATGTTATTTACTATTTGAGTTTAGGGAATGATAATGTTGTTATTTTACTTGCTGTGTTCCTGTCTTTAAGATCATCAAATTTGTTGAATACTTTCCCAGTTGGGAGCTGAACGGTCTTAGTGTTAAGATTTAACAATGCACAGGTTTGTGCTTCATCTCACCCTTTGCATTTTCAAAGAACTTGGAATCATATAGCATTACCAAAGATTGTTCATTTATTATAGCTGCCACTCACAGTTCTGAAGTCAAGTCACAGCTTGTGATCAGTAATGATTCGTACAGAGTGCATATGTCAACATGGAAGTACCAATATCTGATGGCAGTCATGGCAGGTTTTTCCCTCCCTCTCAGAAAAAGCTTTCTGTTTTCAGAGACTGAATATTGAATATCAAGGGTTTCTACTCTGTGATGATAGGCCTAGAGCTGGGAGGTGGAGTGCTGGTCATGGAAGGACTCAGTTGCTAGTCTTGACTCTGCTGTATAATTTTGGGCAAGAGCTGTGGGCTTGGGGATTGGGCTCTTCTTCATCAATGAAATCATGCTGACCTCTTCCAATTTTAAAAGCTGTTCACATACCTTTATCATGCTAATTCTTTCAATAGAGGAATTGATTGGCTGCAAGTTAATTGTAAATTTGTTCTAATTTTAAATAATCTCATGTGTATGTAGCCAGTTGTGTTAGCCACCTAGGGGGGATTCAGTAATTTTTCTTGCTGGCTTTTAGCCGACTGCAAGACATCATTTTGCCATGTTTTCCCTCTAAGATCAAGATTTGCTCTTTAAAAAACATCCTGGTCAACCCAGGGAATACTATTCTCAACCAATTCCTTTTGAACATTAGATTAACCCATGATGGTTTTCAGAACTTGTTTGGGTTGAGTGATTTCAGCTAATCCCACTCTTTACTCATGCACTCTGTTGGATCACTCATAGACACAGAGGAACTCTGAAATTAGTGGAATTAGTTTTACATTCATCTTTTTAATTTATCATTTAAAAATCCATTAAACTCTCACTCAGAATTTTTTTCTGTTCATTTGTGTATACTAAAAGTTCTGGTACCCTTTGATGGAACATATTACTTTGAAATATGGTAAAATGACTAGACCCCAAATTGTTCTTTCAAGATTTCAGAGTACCCTATTTGTATTTCTAAGGGAAGCATTTAGTTCATAAAGTCCAAGGAGATTCAGTGAGGTTAGAGAACCAAGGTGGGGAGTCCCTGATCTTTGCAAATTGAGTGTGATAAAACTTCACAGAAGAAAGAGGAGTCTGTAATTCCCTCATTTAACTTCAGATCTGTAATTTTTTCGGAAGCCTTCGATTATCCAGCATTTTTCTGGTTGAGGAGCTGATCCCTAAGTTGTGTGTGAAGGCGCTGATGCGTGCAAGTCTTGGCCCTCACTGGCATTCCACTGAGTGGGAGCGACACACTTCCCTTTCTGTTCTCTTCCGCCTTAGGATCCTGTCACCACATTGGGAAGATTAGACAACACCTCCCTGCAGTTTATTTTCTTTTTGAACAAGTTACATTATGGAGGGACTTTTAAGCTAAAAGAAGAAAAGCACCCTCTTTGTTAGAAGCAGCAGTGTGTAGTTTCAACTTGTCTTGGACTTCCTCGGAGATGTTTTAGGAGATGTTTTAAGATCCGGTGTAAACTTGCTGTGGTTTGCCTTTGGGCATCGCACTGTTTAGCTTGGCTCTATTATATCTGTAATTGCTGTATTTTAATAATTGCCCAATATTCTTGTCAGCAATTTGCAGTCTATATTTTTAATAGAACTGTTTGCCTTTCTTTTCCACAGGTTCATTCAGACCTGGTTTAAGCCCCTGGATTAACGAGCACAGTCCCACAGACCCTCTGCAGCTGCAGGAAGGGGGTGACACAAGCTCATTAAATAGTCTCACAAGCCTTGTGCTGGTTATAAGGTTATGTGTTCCATAAATCCTCTGGGAAGCCATCTTCTTCTGAGATCTCTTTATAATGTTTGCTTTATGAAAACTGCCTTTGCATTTGCTGAAATAGCATATTTTTTTTAAGAAAGTATTTTCCTTATCAATCCATTCAGGAAGTCTCACTTTTTGAAGGTAGCAAATAGGGACAAATCCTTTTTGCTGTTGTTGACTTTTTAAGTTAGCAGAAATTTCCATTTCATCTGAGATGATGTGGAGTTACAATGACAGAAATGTTGGACTCCAAGGGACGATTGAAGTCAGTTTCGTGGCTTCCAAAGTTATCTCTATAATTTAGTCAGTTTTTGAGATAAGACCATTGTGCCCCCAGCGACTTATACTTCAGCTTGACTGGCAATTTCGTTCTTTTAGTGATTCCATTCTTTAGCTTATCTCCTTTTTGTATCTGTTGAATGTTTATTTTTTAGTAGGTAAAAGATTCGAACTGGTTTTGCACTAGCTAAAAATTACATAAATAACCACACCCTAATTTCTTCACTTTATTGGCATAAATATACCTCAAAAAAGAACGGCCAAGTGGTGATAATAATAGTTAACATTTATCGATTGCTTATTATATGCTTGGCACTGTTTTAAGTATTATACATATATAAATGAGCAGTGTTCGTGTGTGTGTGTGTGTGTGTGTGTGTGTGTGTGTGTTCATTTATTCCCCATAAAAGCTTGCCCATGGATAGGTTCATTTATGCAGAACAGCCCACCATCACCCATTTGGTAGGTGACAGAGTGGATCCACACCTAGGCAGACTTTTAACTGCCATCATAATCTATATTCTATTCATAGTAAGCCTGTAATCACTATTATATACCGAGGTTGAACCACAGTGCCTCCTGCATATATAATTATTTAGTTTCAAGATGTATCTAAAATTTTATTTTTGAAATTAGATCTTTATTGTTATTATTTCTGCATAAGTAATACTTGTAAAACCCAAATAGCACAAAACCCAAATGAGAATTCACTGAAAAGGCTCCTGGTTCCTTCCACCACTGTCCGCCAATCACTTTTTTTCTCTCCTCATAGACAATCAGCATTATTAATGCAAAGAGCCATTTTCATTATCTTTCTCTTAACACTTGATGCAGTGAACTAAGACTAATTAATTAGAAACTCAATTTGCTGTTGTTTTTATATTTTTGTGTGGTATCTGCAAGTGCCCAAACTGGATTTGTCTCTGGGTAGCAAGTTCGTTCTGTGAATGGTATTTCCTAGGAGAGGGTAACAGGGCTGCAAACCTGGATATTTGAGATGGTTCCTGGAAATTACTTGATTCAGCCTTGCCCAGGACTTAGATCAGGCAGGGTCTTTGTGCTTTTATTTAGTTGTTGGACATCTATTATCCCTGATGAGAAGGAATCATGTCCTTAAACAATTCTTGGAACATAGTAGGTGCTCAATAAATGTTGAAATGAATAACAGCGGTTTGTGCCAGGCTCAGGGATATAGGGCTGGAAAATATACTTTGACGTGTCTAAATGGGACAATTTTTAGGGCCATAGAAGGGATATTTAAGTTAAGCAAACCACCATAACACTTGCCATTCAAGGTTCTATAGGAAAAGGTTAGAAATGACCTCTGGATCCTCTAGTTCAGTAATCATATAGTCTCAGATGGGGTTAAGAGACGGGAAAGACTTTTCTCCCGTTAAAATGTTAGCAAACATTTCAAATAAGAATTTTGCCTTTTAATGGTTCTTTATTTTCCAGATTGGGTCTGAATGTATTTTAATTTGATTTTTGTGGCAACGCTGCCATTTACAACATTAGATTCTCTAATCAGGGGTTGTTTGTGTTTTCTTGTTAGCCCTAGAGAATTCATGTATTGTCATTGATTACTTTAGTGCTGTAATATAACTGGTGATGTTAAAGGTGCACCTTCATTTTCTTCTATAATCCTGAAAATTTTATATAAAGCAAAAGATTTAAAATTTCAAAAATACGCATGTCATTGCAAAAGTATTGCTATACAAATCTTTTTTTTTTTAAAGTTATTTAGCTATACAAATCTTTATTAGGTAATTATAATCCCCACCTCAGTTTACTTGAGTGCTGTCTCTGCATCTTTTAAGACAAATTTATCTTATACTTTTAAGAAATTCTTCATTTCATTCTAATGTATGTTTATGAAAAGAAGTTCCTGCATTAATTTTTCTTCTTGAAATATGCTTATTTTTACAGGCAATTTGAAAATTGGAAAGGAAGATTTTAAGGCCACTTCTGATTTGGAAAGGCTGTCTGTGATCTGAAGAAGTACAAGCTGAAGTGACTGAATGAGACACACTTTTGGAGAAATAAAAATGACTTCTCATTATGTGATTGCCACGTTTGCCCTGATGAGTTCCTGTTTAGCCACTACAGGTAAGTCGTATCATATTAACTACATGTTTATTATATTCTTTTGGATATATTTTTCCTCAGTTTTTTCAGTTTAGTAAAACTTAGGACATGTGATATTTATGTAAAACTTAAGTATTTATGTTCTTTAGAGAAATAAAATATTTTACTACTATGCAGATACATAGTACGTTTGCCTATGTTCTATTTTAATAGACTGGTACTAGCGTTCTAACGTTCTAATGTCAGTGATAGAGATACCTAACCAACCTTCAGTATTGATGTGTGTAGAAAACAAATAGGCTAGTTGTTTAATCCCACTTAATTTTGTTACATGCATAGATTGCATTTACTTTCTTGTCCTAAATAAGAATTTTAAGAAAGCCTTTTTGTTCTTTATTATAAAATAAATAGATCTTCTAGAAAGAGGAGACATACTGCCTAGCAGCCTGGCATAGGCTGCTTAGAAGGTATTTAATTTTGCCTGTTTCAAATATTTTGATATGTAACTTTAAAAAAAGTATAGAAGTATACCTCAGAATGTGAGGTTGGAGGTGAGAAGAAGAAAATGACTTGGTTGGAACATTGTTGCTTAAATAAGAGTGTCGGATCCCCCACATCAACCTCTTAGTGTTGGCAGTCAGGGTTACTTAATAAATTTGGAGGCTTGATTTGCTCTGTTTTGTTGTAATTTGTTTTGTGTCTGTTCTATAATGGAGTACGTAAAACTAGTTTGTTGGACCAGTTCTGGAAGCTGGCTGGTTTCAACAGGAAATATATGGACTTGAAAAATGACTAATCTCTTGGTTTTTGCTATTGAAATCACATACAGTTCAGATGATAGTTATGATAACAATTTATTGAGTGTGCACTACAGCCAGGCACTGGGCTAAACAATTATATAGACTATAACAAGAAATAAAGATATTCTTTTTTCATGAACTCACTTAATCACAGCTCTGAGTTAGGTAGGATTATTTTTCTTATTTTACAGATGATGAAATGAGATAGAGAGAGATTAGATACTTGCAGTGTCATGTAGTTAGGAAGTGGAGGAGCCAGGGTTTACATCTGTGCTGTTAACCTCTGTGCTGTACTGAAGACGCTAGACCACCAATCGAGGTTGCAGTAGACTCAGACTAGTAGTCACGTATAGGCACAGACTGAGTTAAAGCCAGTTTGCAGAACTTGGTTTATGGGATTGAAAAGCAGAATGTCCCCCTCATTGCAAATACCTTGAGAGAAAGTTGCTAGTTTTTTTTTTAATGTCAGCGTGTGAATTTGAACTGCCCATTCTCTGTCAGCAGTTTCATTTTGTCTCATAATTGAAGAGTTATTTGCCTTTTAGCCTGTGCATTAAGACTGATGTTAATTAAAATCTCATTGAAAAGTAGTAGAAAAAAAAAAGTGAGAAATAGCTTGATGGAAAATATGCTGTTTTGATGATAAGATGTATAATCATACCTGGTGGGTTTGAGGCAGAATTTTCTGCTTTCATTGATGCTGGGGGCAGACTGAAAAACATGACTGGGAAAGCGATAAGTTTAATGGCTCTGTACAGCCTTGATGTATTTGATAGTGAATCAGTTTTGCTTAAGACTTTCCTTCTTGCAAATCATGGTAAAATATTTTGAATTCTGTACGCACTCAAAGCTTTGCTGAGGTGTATAGTAAAATGGAAGGTACAGTAAAATTATAGATTTTGTAACAATCCAAGGTAACCCATAAGTAGTACAGAGGTAGAGATGCCTTTTTGAACAGCCTAATGGGCCAAATGAATAAAGAAGGAAGGAGAAATGTTTTGTATTTACTGATATCCAATAGCTTTCTGTATAGGCTCAGCAGACTTTACAAAATGCTTTTTGGGGCATTCTGGGTAAGTTGAACTTCAAGAAGATAGTAGTAGTAGTAATAATAATAATAATAATAATAATAATGATGATGTATATTTATAGAGTAATTAATTACTGTGTGCCAAGCCCTGTTCAAAGTGTTAAAGTATTATCTCATTTCATCCTCATAACTGCCCTAAAATGTGTAGGTACTTTATTTATCCCCAGTTTACAGATGAGGGAACTGAAGCACAAATAAGTTAAGTAACTCCCTCAAGGTCGCACATCTAAGTGACATATTTAACCATAAACTCACTTAGTCTAGGTCTGCAGATTGAGCCTTTAAGTCTCTACACAATGAGGGAGTATTGATCAGAAGGGTGTTTGTTTAAAAAGAATGATGATGGTTTTACTCTGTGCCATCTGTGTCTTCATGAAACATCAAGTAAATCACTTACTGAGTCTCTGCCAAGTGCAAAACATAGTGCTAGCCACTTAAATGGAAAAGTCACCTCTTTTTTGAGTCGCTTGTACTTTAGTTAGGCATATTAAAATATAACCATATAAAAAATAATCAATATATGATGAGTGCCGAGTAAAAAACCTCAGAGGGGTCAGAAAGGGAAGGCCTGCTAGGTTAGAGCAGCTAGGGATGAGTTTGTGGAAGCGCTAGGTCTTCAGGCAGAATCTAAAAAGAGGAAGGCATTGGGTTGACCAGATGGGAGAACCGTGACTAGCACAGTGCATGGCTCTTAGGTGCTTGATGGTTTTTTAAAAAATGAATGACCTGGAAAACTGGCATGGGAATGTAGCAGGAGGTCTGTTGGGAAGGAAGGATGGGAGTAGATTGCACAGGACCTTAAATGTCAGAATGAGGCTGTGGCTTTCATTTTGAGGTTTAGATTCTCTCTTATATTCCCCTGTAGCCAAAGGCATACAGTGTCAATCTTAGAATTCAAGCTATGGGATGTGGTTCCATAGTGTAGCAGTTAGCACATCTGTTTTACATGCAAAAGGTCCTAGGTTCGTGCTCCAGTGGAGCCACGGTCTATGGTCTACGGCCATGACACCCTGAACAAGCCCAATGTTTGATCTTGGAAGCTAAACAAGGTTAGGCCTGGTTAGTACTTGGATGGGAGACCACCTAGGAAGATGAGGTGCTGTAGGCCAAAAAAAAAAAAAATTCAAACCGTGGCCTTAAAAAGTGAGGCTGAGATTATGGCCTCATTACCTTCAAAGACAATGGTGCCTGGCACATAGGCTGACATTTATCAAAGGCTTGCTCTCTGTCAGCTCATTTATTTTGTCTTTATAAGACAAAATAAGGCTTATAAGACTAATACCTATAAAATAGGTATTAGTTTTATTATCATCATCTGCATTTTATAAACAAGGAAACTGCGGCTCAATGTAATGATTTGTATAAAGTTCCATAACTAATAAGTGATAGAGCTGGGACTTGAACCCAGGTGGTTTGGCTCTCAAGTTCAGCCCATCAACCATTCCACTGAAGCTTCTGTGTAGGAGAACCTCAGTATGGAATGAATGGACCTCTGTGCTTGATTGAGTAGCCACCAATAAGACATCCTGGAACCAGATTAAACCCCTGTGGTCTCAGAAGAAATGTATGTAAGTCATCAGAACTGAGGAGCTCAAGTAATGAGCCTTCTTTATTTGTGTTCTTACTTCACGGGCATGGCCATGAAGTTCTGTTGTGGAGTTCTTGGCAGTGGAAGGGGTGAAGGCTGTAAAAGACCTCCTGTAGATACTCAGCCAGGGAGGGGCGGAGTGCAGCACAGCACATAGAATGAGCCCAAGTTGGAATAGCAGAAGACTGCTTTTCTAGCCCCATGGGTTTGCTGGGCCTTCAGTGAAAGCCTTTCCTTCTCTGCTTGAAGCCGAGGATGAAGGAGGCAGTGGGCAGCAAGCCACATCCCAGGGTCAGTGGTTGCTTTGACAAAACCCATGCTTTTCCTTCCTTCCCTTGTTCCTTGGTTATTGTACAGCATTGTAGGGGAGGGAGGGCCATGCTCTTTTTTTGTGGGGTTGGGGAGGACCATGCTATTTTTTAGGGGATGGGGAAGGCCATGCTCTTGGTGAATAAGAGCTGCGTAAGGGCTATAATGACTCCTGATTAGAAATTACCTTAGATTTTTGACACTGTACCTTAGATCCTGTAATCTCTCTAAGAAAAGTGGGAAGTTTCAAAAATAAATGCTTGCTCTTATGGGCTTAAGGTTCACTAAGTTTTCACTTTAAAAACTGTTCTGCTACACATCTTTAAAAAATATTAACTGTTGCCTCTGAGGCTTGCCAGAGTTAGGTAGGGCTGTGTTTCCAGGAGCCTTAATGAGAAAAAGAGGCACACATGGAGAATTCAGGGAAATCGGTTTGGTTAGAAGGGATAGACTTGTCTATACACCATTGGCCCCTCATGCCAGGTCAGAGAGCTACTACTGGGCTGAACTGTGCAGAAACACTGCTGGCCTTGATGCCAGCGGACTGTTGATGGGACGGCTGTGTCCCTCATTCCACTGTTTTCATTTGGTGCCTAGATGCATACTTTTGGAGGCTTGCCCACATCCTGCACACATTTGTATTGAACAAACACATTTCTTTTCATCTCTCCTGGATGCATCTGGAATTCCAGGTACAGTCTACAGGAAAATAGAAATGTTTTTACTTGGAACTGTTTTCTTGCTAAGAAAGCTCTGAACTCTTTGTGTCCATGGGACAGCAAGCAGAGATACCAGCTTGTTAAGATGTAGTTTAGCATGGGACATGCTAGCAGCCTTGGGGAGAGGCTAACCTAAGAATATAGGCACACCTTGTTTTACTGAGCTTCACAGATGTTGCAGTTTGTACAAATTGAAGGCAAGACCCTCCACCCGCAAAAGATGACAGCCTGCTTTATTGCAATACTTTTTTGTGGTGGTCTGGAACTGAACCTGCAATATCTCTGAGTTATGCCTGTAATATCATTTTATATTTATAGTTTTCAAAATGCTCTTATACCTAGTATTTCATTTTATTCTCATAGCACTCCCTGGGGTAGGCAGGTATTGTGTTTTTTTGTTTTGTTTTTGTTTTTTTGTTTTCATTTCTAGAAAGAGAGTAATGGGACTTAGAAAAAGTAATTTAGAAAGATGGTTCAACTCTCAATCAAACCAGAAATCGACACACTTCTGCATGACAAATTGCAGTTTTATGGTCTTTTTGCTGTAGTGCATCCCTTAGCACCTCTTGAAACAGTGCCAGCCAGGCACTCTACTGGGCACGCCGCATGTGTCAATTCATTTAATCCCAACAGAAACTCACCGAAGTAGGTAGGTGTTTATCTTTATCACCGTTTTTGTAATTTTTATTACTGCCATTATTATACTCATTTTACTAATGAGGAAACTGAGGCTTAGTGAAGAAAGGTGTAATAATAATATGTAATGAGTGACAAATCAATTTTTTAAATGTCATTTATGTTAAAAAGTGATCATTTATGTACAGTCATAAAACTAGTAACTGCAGAGTGGCAGCAATTCCTGAGTTCATGCTCTTTCTATTATGCTGTCCAAAAGAACTGGCACTCTTTTTCTTGGACTTGAGATTAACAGCCTGAGGACTGTAGAGCTGGTTCAGCCATAGTTTTCTCCTCTCTGTCAACTGAGTGATCAGAAGCCATAACTCATAAGCGCTGGCAGAGGCTGCTACCAGGGAATAGAAAGGGTAGAAGAGGATTAGGCTTGAAGGTTCAAAGTAAATTCAACAAGGCCTTCTCTTGCCAACCCCTAAATCTCTGGACACAGCTAGTTGATTTGGTCTGTGATTATTATTGTTTTTAGGTGGTTATTATAACTGCTTTTGTGTTTAATTCTACTTTTGGATACACAGAGAAAAGATACGTCAATTGTGGTGCCAGCAATCACCGTGGTGCCAACTTTCTATTTATTTTAAAGAGCAAATAACTGCATTAAAAGATCCACAGTGGAGAGAGTAGCCTGAATTTTAAATTATGTTCCCTTTGGGGATACTGTGCATATCCATGATGAAGGCCCTCCCCCATTGTGTTTGTGCCCAGAAACAGTACACACACACACAAACACACACACACACACGGGATAGTTAGTTAGTAGTAAAGAAAAATATGAATTTGTTTCTCTAAGTTTCCCTTGCCTTGCATGGACCTGGATGAGTGTGTGTGTGGAATAGAATATATGGTATCTAATTAAAGACCTTTTCTTTTCATTTGCAAGGGGAGTTTACCAACAGATAGTTGGGTAACCGGATGTGCACATAGTTTAAGAAAGATATTTACCAAGAATGTGAGTAAGATTACACAAAAATTTGATGTCAGACAAACGAACAGAACCCAGGTTTTTTTCTACGTTGTATCCTTATCCTGGATTGTGTAATTGCCACCCTGATTTCTATATGCATGATTTGTTTGGGTTATTTTAGGACACCAGTAGTGTAAACACTGGTCAATATTTTTATCAGGACAGAGCTATCTGTGTGTGCCCACATAGCTGTTTAATTGCCCAAAGCTTATACCTTCGCATGTTGTATGTATAGGAAATTAGGCTTTCTTAGCTAGTTTGCTTTGATAACTAATCCCTTATACTGTGGGGCCACTTTGAATCATTGATAGAGCTCTGAGCACTGGTTTTGGAAGTGTTGCAGGAACAGGGAGTATTCCGGGAAGTGTTCCAACCTGAGGCCTTCTCTCAGGACTGGCTCTGGCACTGGTCACCCGGGGGCTTGCCCCTACTGCAAGATTGGCCCGGCGTGTGCTGCATCCATGTGAGCTGCTGACTTTCATTTTCTTTAAAACATTCTCTGCCAGAGTGGCCTAAAGAGTTATCTGTCCTGAAGTCCAATATTGTCATATTTTTGTTCTCTGAAAGGAGACTGTACATCAGGTGGAATTCTAGAGGCTTAAAAATGCACTTGCTCTCAGAATGTTCCTTCTTCAGCGGAGGCAGCAGGTGCTCTGGGGACTGAGGCCCAGTTATTCTCCTGCCCTATGCTTCCAACTATTAGAAATCTGAAGAAAAAAAATGTCTAGAGTAGAATGTGGAAAATTTTACTGTCTTCGGAGGAAAATATTGATTCTTTTTTTAAACAAAAGCTATTCTCTCTGTTGGCAATGAAGGGAGCCATATAGCGATACGTGGTAGTTATGGCAAAAGACAAAAAGTTCTGAAAAACTGCTCTGGGTTCTTCGTGTTGCCTTCCTTTGTCATCATGTGCCTGAATAACTTGGTCCTCGCCTAGACACAACCATCAGGAGTGTTCTTTCCTTCCTACCCTTCCGCCCGACCCAAAAGGGTGCTCAGGTGCACAGGCCCCCGGGGAGGGAGGGCAGAGCATCGGCTCCTAGAGTCGGCCCCCGCTCTGTTGTTTCCATCTGTGATGCCACCAGCTGTTGCAGCACTTTCCTGTGACCACCTCTTTCAGTGGGTCGCATCTGTGCCCACTCTGTTGTTTTATTGCTGCACGGTGAAGCAAAATGCCACCTAGCTCCCACGCTCCCTTTTCTTTTGAGTTGGAGGAAAGAACCATTTGTCATTCTGAATAACTGCTATGTTTAGATGAGAACTTGTAGTTGGGTCGAAAAATTTTGAGTGCCTATCGAGTCTCAGGTACTTTGCTAGCTTCTGAGGCACAGAAAGGGGAGACTTTGTAGTTAGTATAAACAATGAGTTTTTTCCAGTTTCCAACATGGTTAAGTTTCCTGAAGTGTTAATTGATTGATTTATTCAACAGGTATCTGTTGAGCCTTCTAGATACTATTCCAGGTGTTGGAGATAGAGCAGTGAACAAAACAGGCAACCACCTTTGTCCTCATGCCGCTTACAGTCTAGTGGGGAGAGACTGACCCAAAACAAAAAAGTTACGAACATTTTAGCGGGTTCAATGGGATGTTAGTGGGTGAATACAGTGTAAAGTAAGATAATTAAAGATGTCCTCACTGGGAAGATACTTATAGCAAATTTAAGCTAAGATTTGAAGGAGGCGAGCTAAGTAGATATCTGGGGGAATGAGCATTCCAGGCAGAAGGAAAAGCAAGTGCAAAGGTCCTGAGGTGACAGTTTGCTTTGTGCTCAAGCAGTAGTCAGCAGGCCAGGTGGCTGCTAGAGTGAAGAATCAGAGAATTTGTTGGGCTGCCTAAAAGCCTGGTAAGCCATTGTAAGGTTTTTACTCTGAGTGAGATGGAGCCATTGGAGGGTTTGAATAGTGGAATGATATAATCCGAAGGATGTTTTAACAGGATCACTCTGACTGCTGTGTCGAGAATAGACTGTTAGGCAAGGGTGCATTTGGGGATACTCTTGGTGGCTATTGTAATAATTGAAGCAAGAGGTAATGGTGGCCAGGACCAGATTTTAGAAGGAAGGACCTGTGGGAGGAATAATGCTTATGAAATTAAGAATGAATTTGGATTTTCTTTCAGTTTGTTCCTTTTGAGGAGGAATGAGGATAAAGACTTATATCTCATATCAGTGGAATCAACTATGTCATAATAGTAAAGATAATTACTTCAACATAACAGTAAAAAACACAGAACAACCCCTCAAACCATCTAAACAAAATCTCTCTGGACTGTGAGACTGTCCTTGAAAAAATCACTGTCTTAAAAGCTTGGATCCTCTCTTTCTAACTTTCCCTCCTGGTTTCGGTCTCATCCTTTTCATTCCCCTGGTAGCCTGTTTTTCAAGATTATGAGTTTTGAGGTCTATGAGAAGCACCTTTTGCAAAAGTGCTTCTCATAGCAAAACTAGTGTTTCAGAGAAATACTAGTAAACAAATATGTGTAAACTAATTTTTATTAATTAGACTGCAAGGAGCTTGATACTTATAGCAAAATTTCTGTAATGAAAATAACACTTTAAAATGTTTTGTAATATGAGTATTCATATTGGTTTTGCCTGAGGCTGACTGAGATATACCCATCTTTCTTTTAGAATTGCACATTATACACAGACAAACATTAGACCAGTGCTTTCTAAACTTTAATGTGCACATGACTCACTTGGGGATCTCGTTAACATGGCAGAATCTGTTTTAGAAGGTCTTGCTGGGTCACAGATTGTACGATTTTTAACAGGCCCATATGATTTTAATGCTGCTGGTCTGAGGACCACATTTGACAGTGTAGATCATCAGTTTTCTTAATGCACAAATTGTAACATAGAACCTGCAAAAACATCTAGAAAATTCTTACTATCATAAAAGGGAGGTGGGCTTTAGCATGCTTTTGAAACAGCAATCTCAAAAACCTTTCATTAAACTCACATAGTCCGAGGGATTGATATGTTGGAAAGGAAATTGGTTTGAGGAAGTGAGTTCCAGATACCTTCAGCCGTCCAGCTGTAAGTGTAGTGCGCCTGCAGAAACCAGGTGCGTCTTTATTATTTATTAGCTGGGCCTACACCTTGACATAATCATCATAGTTGTTAAAGGAATTTCCCCGCCGTTCTTCCTTTTATGTGCCTCTTTTGCCTTTTCCCACTTCTTGCCTCGTGACTTAGTAGACCAATGTAGGAGACTTGTGTTGAGTCATTGAGCATGGGGAGATTGGTACAGGCAGCTGCAGCTGAGGAGACTCTAGGTAATGAGGGATGGTACCAGCTGACTGGGTAAAAGGGATAGTTGAGGTTGGTTAACAAGGATGTTAAAAAAAGGTAATGTTAAGTGGGGCATACCTCATTCCT
>NW_006441955.1:35106868-35118295 GCF_000325575.1 Pteropus alecto | reverse complement strand
TTCTAGTTTTTAACTCTGTCTTTCTCACTGATTCCTACTTCATTCCTATAATCAGACTCCAGGATAGAGCTTTAAAAAATTGACATTTTTCAGAAGGGCAGAAAATTCGCCAAGTTGTTATTGATATTTATTAAGTACCCTGACAACATATTTTTAAAAAATTGGGGTGAGACTGTGCCTGTAAAGTTGTCTTTTATGATATTTTCTTTTATGTTTATTTTTTCCCCCTGAGTAGTTTGTAAGGTTTTTCTGATTTGTTTTCTCAGACCTCACCACTGTCATTGGCGGGGGAGGGGCCAAGGAGCCACCTAAGCACAGCATTGAAGCTTGCCACAAGCCCCAGGTGGTGGTCGTTCTGTTTTTGAAACTGGACCAGGAAAGTCCAGAGGAATGCAACAACATTTTTACTTCTTGCACCCTGCTAGCTTTTTTTTTTTCTAGGCCTCCTAAAAATGTGTTTATATTGCTGGCCATGCGTGTGGAGCAGTCTGGAATTCTATGTGGCATTAGATAGTGAAAAAAATAGATTTCCCACATAAGACTGAGGTTATGGGACTGGGAAATCTTAGATTATGCAGGACTCTAATAGAAAGAAGGGAAATTTGGGATGAGATTTATTTCAATATTTAGTTTTCAAAAGTACTATACATTAAAAAACATTCTTAAACCAGTCTTTTTGGCAGTGGAGATGTGTACTAGAAGCAATACCAAACTTTGAGTATCAAATTAAGAATTTCTACTCATTAGAAGAAAAAAATGTCTTTAGGGCAAAAGAATAGTTTGAATTTCAAGAGCCCCGTAATTATATAATTTGAGAGCGGGGTCTGGCATATTGTGGAGGACCCTGAGGATCTCACCTCAGTAGCACCACCACCTTCGTCACCCCAGGACCCTCTCTGCAAGGATGGTTTCACTGTCACCAGCCAGGTCTCAGCCTGGCCCAGTCGAGTGCTTGGGGAGTCTGTGTCCTCTGTTTTGCCACGTTTAATTAGCTCTGGAAATACGCTATCAAAGGCTGTCTGGCAGTGTTTCATTAATGGTACGGGGTGAATTCAAAAGCGCTAATTAATTGTTTTAGATTATTTGCAAAGCCCATGCTGAAAAATCTAATGCCTGTAGGAGAAAGTTGGCAGAGGCTGTTCAGAGATTAGTCTGGACATTACCGGCTCAATTGCCTTTTGGAGTTCTGCCAAGAGGGGAATTGTTTTTCTTTTAAGAGAAGTGCTTGTGGTCATATTGTTCCCTAAATTTCCAGTTTACTGCTCCACCAGGCTCTTGGCTGATGGAGCTCATATGGCCTTGCAGAGCCAGGGAGCCCAAAGAGCATCTTCTAGAGGTTTTGTTTTTATTTTGTGAAACACAATTACTTAACATTCATTAACTAAATAAATACTTGCCAAGGGCCTCTTCTTAGAGAGAGGAAAGGGAGCTCTAGTTTGTTATGAAACAGTTCAGGTTTTAAGTGTTAAATGTTCAAAGACATCAGGATCAGGCCTCTCAGTGGCTTTTTTTCTTAAAACAAGTCAGATTCCTCATTTCCTCTGTTTGGCTGGCCCCAGGCAGCAAACTGCTACTGCATTTGGAAAGTGGTGTTCAAAAATCTCAATTTGAAATCAAGGGCATGCCAATTTAAGTTCACAGTATACTGTATGTATGAAGGGGGACATATATTTACATTATTTTGCTACATTTGTAATATCTTATAGAATAATAATACCTAGAGTTAGCTCATCCTGATGAATTGTAGAAAAATAATAGAAGTTCCTGTGTCATAAAGATGGAAGGGAATTGAGGCTGGTTGAGCCCCATGCTAGTTCTGGTGACTCAGAGCAGTTGAAGATGAAAGTGAAAAAGAGTATGTCAGCCTTATCTCAGAGCCAATGAAGTGTTATATAAGGATGCTGTTTTCTAATTAGTATACAGAAATCATCTATCCAGAAATCTTCCGACTCCTGGCCTTGGCCCTGCCTCCTACGGGCAGGCCTCAGCCAGCGTCTTTTCCCGTCCTTCTGGGCTGGAGCAGCCTATGAGTAAGGAGTTATGTACAAACCCCGGGGCCAAATTGTACCTTATTACCGTGATTCAGGAGAAAAGAATTCTAATGAAAAATTTCAGAGGACTGGGTTGAGCTAATTCATGGTATTGTCAGATCTTTCTAAACTCAAGAAAGGCCCAGTAAAATCTATTATTTCTGTTTGTTACTCAACTTGGAATCTATTGGAAAAAGCTTACAAGAAAACCTCTGGAGAGTATGTGCTGGTTGAGGAATTTATTCCCGAGTGCGCAGTGGCCTCTGTTTACTCTGTGTGAGGCTGGTTACCCTGAGGCCTTGGGCAACCTTTCTCCTCCTCAAGAAGCAGGTCTGGAGTGGCAACTTTGGACTTTTAACCCTTTCTGCAGATGGTACCCAGGCAACTTGGTGGAGTTGATAGGGGTGCAGATCTCAGAGCTGTGAGGGATCATGAAAGACATTTTTAAAGTTGGGAATAAAGCCTTCGCATCAATAAATAACTATTTTTTTACTGCTTTATTTGTTTTATCTCTTTACACTTTTATTTTAGAAAGTAATTTTTTGCTATAATGTCAAGAGTTACTGGCATATCCCAGTTAAGTTGTAAGATATCATGAATAATGTTACAACTAATAATTAAATTAGTGACTTTGAAGAGTGATTTTCTTTAAAAAGATAAAACAAAATTAAAAGTTACCCTAAAATTACTGGTTATTTGTATTCAATGTATTTGAATGGGAGAGGGAGGGGTTAGGATTGCCCTTGATAAAATGAAAAATACACAAAATTTATAGCACATCATCTGTTTTGCCACCCATGAGCATGGTACTCCCCCACCCCGGCCATTTATTTAAGTTTTCTTTCAGCAGTGCTTTTGTAGTTTTCAGTAGTCATTTTGAAGACCATAGTGTGTCCAAAGGTGAACGGTGTTCATCATGCACGTCTGTTTCATTAGAATCAGGTTTGAGAACCTCTGTTTTAGAGCTATAATTCTATCTCCTTCAGACTACTCTTTATTAATAATGATGAAAACTAATACTCCCTTTGGCCACCTAGAGAGTCAGCTCAGTCACAGATAACTTAGGCCACTTGCTAAAGTGAGTTATTGACCTGGCTGGGTTTTCTCTAAGTCGTAGGAACTCAGAATTCGGCGTGTACTCTAAGAAATATGTTCTTTAGCTGAGGCTGAAACTGGGGTTGCTGAGAAGGGTTATCCAGAGCATCCCTTTACTGTGGTAAAATGAGCATTCCTGTTTCTTTAGGCTAAAGGACAAAGTTATGGCAGTGTCAGCACCTGAAGATTGAAAGGGCCTGTGTGACAGGCCCTTGGGTTTTCCCAGATTTTTGCTAGAGCACAGTCACTCGAGTGAGGCTTTATTTGGGACTTGTAACCAAAACATTTTGTAGAGATTTTACTCTCCAAATGTGAGGAATGCCTGAGGACTTCATCAAGATGAAGAGTGACTTGGTCTGTCACATCTTTATTTAGGAAGAGTAATATTCTCCTACAATGTCCAGTCTTTTAGAGATGTATTAAAGCCAGAGAGTCAGGATCATTGGTAGCTGTGACCTTGGCCTGTGGGTTCTGACATGGGTTCAGGCCCCAGCTTTGCTCTTTGCAGGCTGTGTGATGATTGCCTCAGCGTCCTCATACATAAAATAGAGATATCAATACTACCTACTCTACTATGTTCTTGTGAGGATTATAAATGAGATGATGTATATAAATCAGAGGGTCATGTTTATTTTAAATGAAACTATTGAAAATAGTGTTCTTTGAAAATGTTAGCATGGTGAGTATATTTACTCAGTTTTTAAAGTTGTAAGTCTTATGTTTCAGGCCTATTTTTGGTACAAAAATCAGATCTGATTTTGAAATACAGTGTTGCAGATAAGACAGACTCTGTCAGTGCCCATTTTTTAGTTTTCTGTATGTTCTGCTCAGAGCGGTACAGTGATGTGCAACAGTGGCACTGAGGATTGGGGCTGGGGGCAGACAGGAGAACACAGAAACAATGGAGTAAAACACCTACGGGTGATTTTCCTGATCCGTGTGATGCCTCTGGTTTCAGTCTCACCCTGACCACCCTATTGAAAATTGTAATCCGGCTCAACCCCTGGTATTTCTATTCCTTCTTATCTTGCTCTATTTTTTTTTTTCTCATAGCACTTATTACCTTAATTAAAACATGTTTATAATTTACTTTTTATGTCTACTGCTAAAGTGTAATTTCCATGAAAGTCAAGTCGGTTTGCTTTTTCTCTGGTGCAGCTTTTCCCATATATATGAAAATTCTCAAGTAGAGGAGTCTCCATGTCTTCCTTGTTCTTGCTTGAGTGTGATCTTTGAGGGAGAATGCGGGGACAGTTAGTTCACTGATGAATCCCCAGTTCCCAGCACATAGTGGGTGCTTAATATTTATTGAATAAATCAATAATTATAACCTTGTCTCATTCATAAAGTACAATAAAGAGAAACAACTTTGCTAATATAATAAATCTGTTTTGGGGGAAAGAGGCAGTATTGGGATGAAGGCTATCCCATAAAGTCTGGGCGAAGGGAACACTGTCTTTTCAGATTCTTGGGTAAAACAGTGTGTGACCTGTGGTAGTTGTTTTAAAAAAGAGTATTGGATCTGTCACTAGGTTGTTATGAGTCTTTGACAGCAAGAAGCTATTGCTTCTTGGTAAACATTCTCTGAAGCCTAATATAAGACTCTTTAGTACTCTGTATGTTGGTCAGACTCTTTAGTACTCTGTTTGTTAGTACTCTGTATGGTGGTGTATTTCGTTGAGGTGCTGATGGTTAATTCTTTAAACTAGTGGTTCTTGCAAAATGTGGTCATGGACCTGAGATCCTTTTCAGGAGGTCTGTGAGTTCAGAACTATTTTAATAATAATTCTAAAATGTCTTTTTTCACGTTAACATTGCAACGATGGTATAAAAGCAACATTGGATAAGATAGCCAGTGTCCGAGCAGGGGTTGAGGCAGTGCTTCATTGCCACATACCAGTTTCATTTAAGAATGCTATTGATGAAGCAGTAAAAACTCTCAGACACACGTCTTTTTCATATTCCGTGTGATGAAATGGGAAGTATGCACGTAGCACTTCTCCATGCCAAAGTATAGCGGTTATCTTGAGGAAAGGCACTTGTACAGTTGTTTGAACTGTGAGCTGAACTAGTCTGTTTTTCATGGAACACCATTTTACTTGAAAGAATGACTGACAAATGATGGTTATCCAGAGTTTGGTATTTGGCAGACATTTTTTGAAAATGAACAAAGCGGGCCTGTTATTTTAAGGAAAACAACTGACACTATTTGTTGCCAATGATAAAATTTTATTTTTTGAGCAAAAATCAAAGTTTTGGAAATCTTATATCTATCACCATGACTGTGACAGTTTCTCAATAATTAAATACTTTTCTGATGAGATCAGTGGAGATATTAACATATGTGATTTTGTTTTTGAAATCGTATAAGAAATATGTCAACATTTGGAATATTTGCATAACTCAGTGAACCATTATTTTCCAGATGACCAATACGTGATGTTACAAAATTATGTGTGGGTAAAAGATCTCACAGCTTGATAGTACAAGAAAGAGCAATTGATTTTTAAAAACTATATTTTGAGATAATTTTAGACTTATGGAAGAGTTGCATAAACAATGCAGAGAGTTCCCATATAGCATCACGTTATGATAACATCTTATGTGTCTATAGGACATGTCAAAACTAAGACATTTATCTTGATACATTATTATTAATGAAAGTGTAGAATTTATTTGGATTTCACCAGTTTTTCCACTAAGGTTCTTTTTCTATTACAGGACTCAATTCAGAATCTCACATTGCATTTAACTGTCATGTCTCCTGTTCTCCAATCTGTGACAGTTCTGTCTTTCAGTAACTTTGGCACTTTGGAAGAGTACTGGTCAGTTGTTTTGGAAATGTCCCTAGATTTGAGTTTTTCTGATGTTCTCTCATGATTGCATTGAATGTATGCATTATTGGGAAAGATATCACAGAGGTAATGTGCCCTTCTCAGGGCCTCGAATCGGGGTTACATTGTGTTTATATGTCTTATTATTGATAATGTTAACCTTTATCAATTGGTTAAGGTGGTGTCTGCCAGAATTCTCTGCTATAAAGTTACTACTTTTCCCTTTGTAATTTTCTCAATATTTTAGGGAGAGCAATGGATTTTAATGTAATAAGATATGGAAAGTTCATATGTGATTCAGATCCCACATTGCAACTGACCTTTAAGAAATGACTATTGAATGAATTTAGATATAATATAAAAGAAGAAATAGCCACAAGTATATGAAAAACTGTTAAGATTTGCCTCCCCTTTTTAATTACATATTTGTGGTAGGCCAGATTTGTTCATATCCTTCAACCAGAATAATGTATCACAACAAATTGAATGCAGTAGATCTGAAAACCCAGTTGTCTTCTCTTAAGCCAGAAAATAAAGAGATTTGCAAAAATATAAAACAATGCCACTATTCTCACTATAAATTGTTTTTTTTTCCAGGAAATATTTTTTGTTAACTTGCTATGGGTTTATTATTGTTGGTTTTAAATGAATTAATAAATATTTTTAAAATATCTCAATTTTTATTTCTATTGCAGTAAATGTTGATAGATATTATTCACCCCAACAGAATCTCTTTGGAGTCCTCAGTAATTTTAAAGCATAAAGGGATCCTAAGATTTAAAAAGTTTCAGAATAGCTGCTTTCTGAATGAAAGAAGAGTTATCTTGGAGTCTAGGGTGAATTTTGTCTTCTGGCCCAAATGAAGATTCAGTGAGGGACTTCACTATGGGTTTTGGCTCTGTCCCTCAGCATCTTAGTATCAAGTTTTCTCACCTGGAAGGTGAGGGAGATTGGCCTGAGGATCTTCAAGTTTTTTTCAGCTCCCAAATGCTATGATTCCAAATCACTGGTGCTGTCAAAGATGCCATCTGGGCAGCATGAGCATTATGGAGCAATATAGGTGATTCCTAGAGTGTGATATTTGTAAGGTTAATAATAAAGAAGATCATATCTAGAGGATATGACATGATAACATTTGTGAGGCTGGGATCTGAGCCTTGTTCTGACTTTCTGGGCCTGTAAAATTATTTCTTTCACTATCCCTTCAAAAAACTAATTTTAACTGTGATTGGATTTTACTATAATAAATAAAGGAAAGATGTTTAATTCTTGCTGAAATTCTTGTTGGTTTATTTATATCAAATTAAGAAGTGCAGGATTTTCTAGAATTTTTCTGTTATAATTTTCACAAGTTAAAAAGTACATGATTTCCTAGAATTTTCTGCTCTTCTGTTCTCTTTGTGTGTGTATATGTAAACTTCTTTTGTGTGAATATTTATAAATATTTATGTAAATCATTTTTGTTATGGTTCTTAATATACCACTGATGTCCATACTGAAGCAGAGTCAGGTTATAATATCCATTATATACTTATAATCTCCATGAAGCTAATTAGTTATTTTAGTACTTGGTTTTTAAAAAATTTAAGACTCTTTAGGCATCATTAATATTTACAAACATAGACCAAAAATATGCCAGCTGGACTGTATTAAGAACTAACCATTTTCTCTTTTAGTTTTTTAGACGGGATCTGACTTGTTCAGGGTGGCGTGGCCATAGACTGTTTACATTTTTCTTTTAAAGATTGTTTATTTTTTGTTCCTCTCCCATAGTTAGATTTCTTTCTATCACCACATATTTGACCCCTTTTACCCCATCAGCCTCCTCCCTCCCCGCTCCCCCAACCCTCTGGTAACTGCTAGTCTATTTAATGTTCATGATTTTTAGTTTAAATGGAAGGAGACTTGATGGCTTTAATGAGGGAAAAAATGAGGAAACAAAAGGGAAAGGGAAGCCAATAGTATATTGTCATATTAAGTATCAGTCTAAATGAGTTTTTAAACAGGATTCTGCATTCTTGTAAAGTAGATTTTGTAATGGAAACTGCCACAGTTGAAGGCCAGCTCTGTCATAATCACCAATTTGGGCATCTCTGATATTTAGCAGAAATATAAATATCTAACGCAGTGTGCATTTGTTATACTGTCAGGAAAATTTTGTAATTGATTTTGAGCCAGATTCTTCTAGGATTTAAGCTACTACTTGGAAATAAGATTTGGAACCTGAACTAACTTTCTAAACACTTATACAATTTTATAAATTACAGTAAAGTAAATTTAGTATGTATTGTAGCTAGAAAAAAATTTGTGATTATCTTGTATCAAAAAGTTTCTTATGGCCATGCTATCCTGAACCAGCCCTATCCCATCTGATCTCGGAAGCTAAGCAGAATCAGGCCTGGCTAGTACTTGGATGGGAGACCACCTAGGAAGACTGGGTGTTGTAGGTGTAAAAAATAAAAAAAATAAGGGATCATAATGTAAGCTGACAAGGTCCTTGCAATCTGTGAGGTCAACCAAGGTTTGTCTAGTGTAAAAAATAAAAGAATAAAAAAAAAACGTTTCACTTATCAAATTTCAGAGGTTAAGGTTTAAGTAGTAGTTAGCTATTTTAGGATATTTATGTAACTCAATCTAAGAGAAAAATGCTCCCCAACTCCAACAAGACAGTTTCACAGAGGCTGTTACTTCAGAGCGCATACTTGAGAGCCAGCTGCCTGAGTGCAAATCCCAGGTCTGCCACAACGTAGCTGTGCAACCTGTTTGCTTCAGTGTCCTCATCTATAAAGTGAAGTGAATAATAGTACCCATCTCACTGGGCTGTCTTGAAGATTAAATGAGATATCATGCTTTAAGTGCTCAAACCCTGCCTGGCACTTACTAAATACTGCTAAGCTGCAGCTATTAGTATTTGTGTGCTATTAAAATTATTGCTTAGTTAACGTGGTATATTTTAGATAACTTATTTTTTCATGACATCTGAATTTTTCTCTCATTAGCAACATTATCCTCAAGTGATGTTTTAAGATAAGTTACATCTGGGAAGATTTTGCATTCATAAGGCACACTGCTGGAGTTCTAGATTTTTGGTATGTTGGTATTTTAAGTATCTTTAGAGAAGATCTGGTCCAATTCGGCCTGATACATAAATCACCTTTCTAATATCCTGTTGACTGAGCCCCCAGCCTTGCATGAATTTAAAATAGCTCTGACTTTTGGAAAATTCTTCCTTGTGTTGTGCAGTCCACCTGGCTGTAACCTCCACTCCCAGCACCTAGTTCTGCCTTGTACAGCTGCATAGAATTTGGCTCACACATGACCAGTGAAGTAAATAGATTCTGGACAATTAAGGGTCTAAAAGTGACCAGTGAAGTAAATAGATTAAAGGTCAATTAAGGGTCTAAAAGTGACCAGATGGTGTATGTCAAAGTTGAGGAGCTCAAAGGACTTTGCTCCCTGTTGTTAAAAGAAGTAAGGCTCATATTTGGAGATGGAGTTGACCTGAGCTAGTTGGGAATACATGTAGCATAGAAATTTGTCCCACTGAGCCTGAGGTAGGGCTGTGAGCCAGAGAGGGGAAAGGCAGTGCCTGGGTCCCTGGGACCTGCCCTTACAAAACACCCCCACGCATTGTTGTGCATATCCTTTCCTGGAGGTGGAGCTTCTTTGTGTTTTAAAAATATGACCTCCCATATTTTTTACTCTCTCTTTTTCCTTCTACATAGAATGGAAGCTCCGTGAAAGCAGAGGAGAAACTGCTTACCTTGTTTACTGCTGTGTCTCTAGCAGCTACAGGAACTTGGGATATAGTAGGTGATCAATATTTAATTGATAGAATTAAAGACTGAACATACAGATGTGACTACATTTTCAGTTTAGTGCAGGGAAATACTTGTCACTTTTACCTGTAGGTCATGGCCCATTCTTTGGGCCCGAGCTGAAGGAGAACCTGTCAGAGAAAAGGAAATGAGATCTCAGAAAAATTATATATTATTTACAACTTTCAAACACATTCTGAAAAAAAAAAATCTTTTCTGTTTAGATAGGTAAAGATTTTCTAGAAAGGAAGGAGAGGTTTCTAATTTCGTCAAAAGCATGATATATACTATGCTATCAGCATTGGGTTTTATTATTTTTATTTTTATTTTTTTCAGAATTGGGGTTTTAAATCAGCCCAGCTGGATAGCAGCTTCAGACTATAGCCTGGGTGATGTTATATGATGTTATATGTGAGTGCTAATGAAAAGTTTGCCAGAAACATGAATTGTAAAAGGCCATCAAATTATTATAGTGTAGGAGAAAATCGTAATGAGAATTCCAACATACAATGTCCAAATAATTCATTTTTCTGAAGTTTTTTTAAAAATTTTCTTACACAATTTGCACAGACTATCTAAGGTGGTAGAAAATAGATGAAAAATCAGATGACCGCTGAGAATTTACAACAGTTAATTAAGGAAATCCGAGCCTCCTTTTTTCTTTGACATTTGAATCTCTCATTCATGTTCCAGTAGTTGAGTTTTCCATAGAATGAGGACATATATTTAGGTCAGGACTCATTGGCATATTCCTTGGGATATCTTGATACAGCATTTTCTCTAGGAAGAAACACTCTTTGATTTGGGAACCAGAAGGCCTTCTAGTCCAGCTGCCACCTGCAGACCAGCTCCCACTTAGTCATTTGACTAAGTCAGTAAGTCAGTAACTTATGAAGTCAGTAATTTTCCAGACTTTGAGTGAGTTACTTACCATCATTCTACCTCAGTTTTTTCATCTGTAAAATAGAGACAATCGTAATATACTCAAGGTCATTTTGAGGCAAAAATAAGTAAATATAAGGCAAGTGCTTAGAATAGAGCCCGGCACATAGTAAATATCCCTAGAGAATATTTTTATTGTCAAATGTGGTTATTTTGAGGGTAATACAGTGAAAAATAGATAAAAGAACTTTGAGAATTTAAAATCCCTATACAAATTCAGAGGGATATTATTTTTCTCCATGATGACCTCAGTATTTGCGAAGTTCTTTCCCATTCTGGGCCACTTGCCATACTTCATTTACACTTGCCTGTGTGAGGTGTGGATTACTTTCTAGGGTGCTCCATTTATCACAAACTAGACATGCTCTGAGGCAAAGCCATTTAAGTATTAACTGGTTAGAAAATAAAATAACTTTGAATTTTCTAAGCTATACCTTTACTTGGAATTTGAACTTTGCTGAATTTCTAAGTAAGGGGATAAAAAACTACTCTCTTCTCTTCTTAGAGTCACAGTGTTCATAGGCAAGTTGAAAAAAATAAATAAAAATTATAATTTTGAGGGGGAAAAGGTTTTTTTTTTAATCATCTACATTAATCAGATTTCATGGATGTTGTCTTAAGTATCACTTTGTCTCTGCAGAGAATGAAGCAGATTTTGAACATGCCTTTTTTTTCCTTAAAATATATTGGCCATTATATTTAACAGGC
>NW_006441955.1:35099947-35106723 GCF_000325575.1 Pteropus alecto | reverse complement strand
GCAAAGGAAACACAGTACTTTGTGTAAACAGAGGTTACTATGGAGTCTTTGAAGTCTAAATTATTCAATTATTTGCCTAAGGACAAATTTCTTGACTGTTTAGGTTTCCTCTGGCCTGTAATAAACTACAGTGGTGAGACTAACACAAAAACATCCTATGTATGAAACATTTGGGTCCTGTTTGCAAAGCATGTTTGATCCAAATTGTCAGGCCTACCTTTGAGTTACATTGAAGAATTAGGGAACTTTCATCCCATTTTCTCCTCCTGTAGGGGTCTAATTGGCTTATGGTTGATAAAGACAGATGCATGTTTATGGGAAAGGTATACTTTCATTTTGCTTAAGTTTGAAATGATCGCTTGTCTCTGGAACTGGCACTGGGACCAAAGAATGTTTATTACTTCCATGTTTTTGACATGGAAATGGTTCTGAAAGATATTCAGTGAGTTTTATGTTCAGTTCTATTCTGTAGCTTATTTGAACCCCAACCAAGGTGACTTGGTTTTGTTAAGGCCAAAGGGACCTGCCTTACAGAGTCGTCTGGTTTTATAGCTGTTTTGTTTTTTTCTCTCTCTTTCTTTTTTTTATCCAAAAGCAGCTACCTTGAGGACAAAAGCTCCTTTTGCATAGTAAAAGACAACTATTACTGATCTTAGCAAATGATCTTACCAAGGACATGGGCAGGAACATATGTGTTTTCAGACATAAGTTATGCCTTACACCGGCTCCACTTGTATTACTGGTCAGGCAGATTTGGGGGCCCTTGGACAGGGTTGCCTTGGGAAGGTGGAAAGACAACTGATGGTTTATAACTTAGAAAGACCTCGGGACTCCAGTCTAGAAGTTTTTGTTTTTGTTTTTATTTTACCTGTGTGTGCCAGGTGGGAAGTATAATGTGTTTCCTGCTGCGGGGATGGGGAGAACGGTGTCCCACCTCTGTGGAGAAGGTAGAAAGCATCTGATTGGCACATGTGATTCGGAAGGGTCACAGGTCCAACTCCACATTTACTTTTCCAGATCCTTCCCTTTGCGCTGAGCTCCGATCCTGCCCCCCTCTCACACTCTGGGGACTATAGAAGCTGCAGGAAGGAAGTTGTCACTCCTTATGCCCTTTACTCTTCCTGTACTCCCAGGCTGACATCTGTCAGGTGGGTCTGGGAGCTCCCTGCAATCACATTTATATTTAGCAGCTTGCTTGGCAGTGACTTCTCAGGGCCTGGGCTCCTGTATGAAGTACTGGCCGTCATAACTGCAGCTCCCGTTGACCCCTGTGCACAGAGACATAGGACCCCATAGCCCCAGACCGTAGAACCCAAAGAAAGCTCTGGTTGACCTCTGCTGTTGAGCAGCTGCTCCTCGCACCAGTCACTGTGGCAACTGGGCTCTGTTTATGGACATGAACGAGGCCCTCAAGCCCGGAGCATTCACACCATGGACAGAGCTCCCCCTGGAAATACGCTGCCTGCCAGATTGCCAGGGCTAAACCAAAACAAAGACGTACCAAACAAAAGTAGCCAGGGGAGTGTTCTGCCCTTAGGGGACACGTCCCATGGCCTAATTGCCCCAGTATCCTCCTTTACCAAGCAGAGCTATGTCTGGGTGAGGTTATCTTAGTTATGTCAGAGAAAGAGGGAGCCAAAGATCCTGGTACTTGTATGGGCGGTGTTTTGAGCGCAGGCCTGGACTCGAGCTGTGGGTTTAGAAAGAAGCTGTGTTTAGTACCAAGGATCTGACATTTTGAAAATCTTATTTTAGGTTCTGCTTGTATGTAAAGTGCAAAGCTATTTTTGCATCTGTACCTTAAGAATGGACCCATGTCTGGAAACTGAGTTTGGAGCTTGTCCTCTTAGAGTCCTCGCTTTCACAGTGATGGTCCTTTGTGTCCAAAGCACCCTTGGTTGTTATAAGTCCCCATGGGAAACAGTGAGCCTTGGACACATTTGAGCACACTTTGAAACCCAGAACTTCTTTGAGGGGACTGTGTTCCGGGTGCTTCTAGCATTCTTAGGTTTTATGATTCCGTGGATGGACTCTTCCAGCATATGTGTCCTTTGCCCTCACTTAGGTACTTCACTGAGTATGCACATAGATAAAACCGTAGTCTACATTGAATGCTCTTAGAATTTTGGAGCTAGAAGGGCTCATAGAAATCATCAAACCACACTCCTCTATTTTAAAGATGCATAAGCCAAGGCTAAATGTTACTCAACTAGTTTAGCAGGGCCAGAGCCAGTGCATGCAGCTTCTGATGCCATTCCAGAGCTCCCTTCCCCATGCCACACCTTGTCACTGTGAGTGTGCTTGGGCTGTGGCTCGGGTATCCCGGTGGGAGAGGTTGAGAGCTGATTTGCGAACAGAACAGAGATGCTCAGGAACATGATGTGTTCAAAGAAAGAGGGACTCCTTCACATCCATGTACGTGAGTGTGCTTGGGCTGTGGCTCGGGTATCCCGGTCGGAGAGGTTGAGAGCTGATTTGCCAACAGAACAGAACATGTATTCAAAGAAAGAGGGACTCCTTCACATCCATGTAAGTCAGCTTTAGCTTTAAAGTTTAAAACATTCATTCACTGCATTGAGGAGGCCTTGAGGCCTCCCACCTGCTTTTCTTGATCTGATCAGATATTAAGGAATTGGAGAGTAAAGGGGAAGAAGGACCTGGGATGGGGATGCTACTGGTTGTGTGTGACTGCAGTGAGAAGAACATAGGCTTACACCAGAGTTCCTTCCTGGAAGAATTCAGATCTGCCTCTACCCCAGTAGCCCTTTTCTCCCTCACTTCAGCAGTATGTCCTGGAGTTTGAACAGCTGCCGCCTCTTATGCAGGTGACCCATCCAGAGGGATTCTTCGCTGTGAGAAGGGAGTGAAGCTAAGTTCACTTGCTCCTCCTTCCATACGTAGGCCCATGAAATTACCGAGTGGCTGCTACTGTTTGCTCATAATAATTCCGTATGAACTGTCCTGTTGATAAACCAAACCAAACCAGCAGTAGTTTTCCTTTACCTGAAGGTTTAAGTGAAAGTATAGCCACAAATATCCTGTTGGTTTCCATTGATCTCAGTGCTGGATGTTTGTACATTGGGCTATGGATTTGATGTTTCCATCCTGTCTTGGCTGAGATGCTTGTGTGAAATGTGAGTTTGCCATTTGACATACTCTTCTTCCTCTAGCTGGTTGGTAATGAAGCTAAAATACTGATTGGGTTCATTGATTATATTTGAGAGTTCGTCATGGGTGTGAATATTGGTATAGGTGAATCCCGTGCTTCACGCTGAGTAGTTGTCATCAGGAGAAGAAGTAAAATTTTCCAGGTTTATTCTGTAACTGTCGTGTTCTTTTAGGGAAGGGATTAGGAAGAAGATAGTTAGAATTTGCCCTGTGCTAGTGCTGTCAGGCTTTGAAAAGTAGACCTCGGGGTGAACTGAAAAGCCAGTACCCTGGACTAGATGAAGCCATTTGCCAAAATAATGTTCTGGACAGTCTGGCAATGAACTGGTTTCTCTAGTATCTATTCACAGTGAGTCAGTGAGGTTAATAACAAATTAGCTGAGAGTCAGTGCCTGCACTGGCCTTTACCCACTTGCATTCTGGACAGGGGTCAGAGAAACTGAATAGATTTATTCATTCAGTAAGCAGTGAATAACAGCAGCCTTAGCTATAAAACCAACTCTTTTCAGCTTTTTGATGACACGTACTATTATTATTGTTAACGGATTGACCAAAAAGTGAACGTGGAAGGGTAAAAGCTTTGCTCCTCTCTGTCTAACACTCAGATATTCTCTCCTAGTTTTCTGTTGTCATTTAGTAAACATTTATCTGCCTGCTGTGTGCCTACATTCATTACTCTTAGTTAATGAATGATCTTATGCAGCAGGCATACAAAGAAGCCTTAAGAAGGGGAGGATAATTGGGATCTTTTGTGTCTCTGCCTGCTCATCCTTTGGTGTCTTCAATCAGGGAAAGGAAGTAGAAGTCAACTTAAATTAGTTAACTTTGGTAATAGCAGTTTTAGAAAAGGTTTGGATAAGGAAATTGAAACTATTGACAAATAGGAGGTTTGGGGATTATTGCTGGAGTATTTTTTTATTCCTTCTAGCCTAGGGACTTTGTCTCAGTTACCACTGATAATGGACCCTTTTTATGTTTAACTATCTTGTCAGTAAGTCACTGACACATGCTGAGAATAGAATCCAGTACCATTCCATGTTGTAATCACCAGTCCATACACGCCCCACTGGTTCTGTTGTTATGATTGTTGCTACGGTGCTTAACATCAAATGCCAGCCGTTTGCCCTGCACTTTACGTTACACCTGTAGATTTTCTGCCCCAAGCAGCTTACCTTCCTAGAAGCACGTAGTACCTTTTCCACATTGGCACCACAATGTGGTAGAGGGGAAGGGGAAGAAACCTTCCCTCAGTGGTCCTTGCTTGAATCAATAAAGGGAACTATATCTGTTTTAATGGGGAAGCCTTTTATTTAGGTAACTTTTTTTTTTTCTGTTAAATTCTGCATTTAAAAATATTTAGGGTTGAGTGTAACAAGAAACAGACCAACAACTCTGTTCATTGTTTTCTATTCTTTCAGAACATGTGACTTGCAATGGTTGACGATGTGGTAGTCTCTGAGGGAGGAAATGAAACAGAGATTTAGCCTCTAGTCTCTGCACTGTAGATGCTTCCTGACCAGTGAAGGAAGAGAAAGTATCAGTTGACATTATCACGAGTTTTTTAAACTTAACGGTAGAATGGAGAAAATGGAAACTTGAACTAATTTCATTCAGTTCTTAGGTTGTTTTGTCTCTCCACTCTACTGGCCATATGGTCATCTTGACTGAAGATGGGTCTGCTAATGGTTTTAGGAATGACCTTCATTATGTCTTAGGGCTGTGGACGTGTTCATAGTTCCAGGAAGATTGATAACTGCCTTCAGCTTTCTTAAGAGTGAGAGATCCCTTTTCCCCAAACTAACAGCATGCCTCTCTTTGCATTCATTGGCTAAGTTGACTTAGCCCTGCCCATCCTTGAAGCAGTCACTGGCGGAGAGTAAAGGAGTTGCTATGATTGGTTTAGACAGATCTGCTGAAAATCAATCACACTGCTCACCAGAGGGGCCTCTTGCCAATGTAAATGTGAGCAGACCTTACTGTATAAGAATTGTCTGCAAATGTGGTACTACACTATGTACCCGCTTCTCCTCACTCCTAGAGTACAGCTTTTTAAGGCTAGCTCTGTCTTACTTAATATTTGTGGCCACCATACCTAGCACATTGTAGGGACTTAATATGGGTTTGAACAAAGTGAATGAAACAAATTCCTTTGTGTTTAACTTTTATCAAACGTTCCTTGAAATAAGTGGACCATTGATATCCAATTGTTCATTAAATATTTTATAACAGCTTTATTGAGATATAAGTCACATACCATATAATTCACTCAAAGTGTACAGTTTAATGGTTTTTAGTATGTTCACAGATTGCGTAACCACCACCGCAATCAATTTTAGAACATTTTCATCAACCCAAAAAGAAACTCCATATCTGTTAGCAGTAACTGCCCACTCTTCGCTCCCCCCAGACCCTGCCAACTATTAACCATTGCTGTGGATTTGCCTGTCCTGGACATCTCATATAAAAGGAATCACACAATATGTGACCTTTTGTACCTGGCTTCTCTTACTTAGCATAATGTTTTCAGTGTTTGTCCATGTCGTAGCATGTATCACTACTTCATTTCTTTTTATGACTAAATAATATCCCTTAGTATGTATATACTACATTTTATTAATCCATTATCAATTGATGGACATTTGTGTTACCAGTTTTGGGCTATTATAAATAATGTGAATAATGCTGCTGTGAACATTTGTGCACAAGTTTTTGTGTGGGCATGTTTTTATTTCTCTTGGGAATATATACCTAAGAGTAGAATAGCTGGATTATATGGTAGGTAATTCTATGTCTAACCTTTTGAGGAACTGCCAAACTATTTTCCAAGGTGGTTGTACCATTATACACTCAAAGCATAACCTCTACAGTTATGATGGTTCTAGGTTCTCCACATTCTTGCCAACTCTTGTTGTCTGTTGTTGTTTTTTATTAGAGCCTTCCTAGTAGACATCATGTGGTTTCTCATTGAAGGGGTGCATCAATTAAAAAAAAAATGTTTAATTGGATGTGTCAGAAGCTCTCTGTTAGGTGTGAAGACATAGAGATGAGTAAACTTTGAACCTTTCCACTTTTCTAGCCTCTTCTCTTTCACATCCTTCCTCTTAATTTATGTTTCAAAAACACTAAATGATTTTGTAGTCTCCACACTATCATGTTGTTTCTTATCTCTAGGTCCCTGCTTGTGCTCTTTCCTCTACTTAAAATATGCAAATTAATACTAATTATGTTACTGGTTAACTCTTACACAACCAGTAAATCATAGAGCTGGCAGTCTGGTACCAGACTGTGTTCTTAAAGATTGTACTATATGTTTTTTTCTTTTAAAATCAGTTTTATTAGAATACAGTTTACATAGATTAAATTGCACACTTTTTAAGGGTACAGTCTGATAAGTTTTGATTGACATATATATCTATAATCACTATTGTGATCAAGATAAAGAAGATGTACATATTTTTCTATCACCTCCCTCCAAATTCTTTTGTGCCCCTTTGTAGTCAGTGTTCCTGGTCCCAGGTACTTAGTAATCTGCTTTCTGTCACTATTAGATTAGCCTTGCCTATTCCAGAATTTCATGTACTCTTTTGTGCCTGGCTCCTTGTTCAGCA
>NW_006441955.1:35081786-35099935 GCF_000325575.1 Pteropus alecto | reverse complement strand
AGGATGTTTTTGAGAGTCAACAACCAGGTCGTTGCCTGTGTCAGTAATTTATTCCCTTTTGACTCGGAGTATGTCCCATTGCATGGATGCCCCAATTTGTTTTTTCAGCCCTGTTGATGGACATTTGGGTTGTTTCCTTTGAATATTGTGAAAGAATGGTAATGAACATTTGTAAATATATCTTTTTTAGTGACATATGTTCTCATTTTTTTGAGAGGGAGGTGAATATGTAGGAGTCCAATAGCTGTAAGTATATGTTTAACTTTATACAAAACTGCCACCCTGTTTTTCTATATTAGAGGTACCTGTATTGATTTTAATACAGATTTGTCTTTTCCTTTCACTTTTGCCTGGGTAACTTCAACTAATCCTTTAGAACTACCTCAGACACTGCCTACCTGGGAAGGCTTTTTTGACCCTTTCATCTTTTCCTTCTGTGAGGTGGATTAGAGAGGTTCCATATTCCCATAGCATCTTGGTTATTGAAATTGTTCACTTGCCCGTCTTTCCAATTAGACTGTGAGCTCCTTGAAGATGGAGAATGCATTGTTATTTCTGTATCCCCAGGTTGTTGGGTGGTCCTTATTATCTAGGTAGGTGTTTAATAAATGTTTGTGAACGGGTGACTGCATTGGATATTATTTGGCTGATAAGAGAATTTATGGTCCTGTAAGGGAGGTAAAAAGCAGGCATGCAAATAAGTGTAATATAAAGTATAAATCAACAGAATTGAAGAAGAAAGTCTGTGGGAATTCAAAGAGAGAGATGGGTTTAATGGAGGGTGGGGAGGATTTGAGAAGGTTAATAGTGAGGTGAGATTTCAGCTGAGCTCCCAAAGATAGATTTAGGCTGTAGACATATTATTGTACATTGATTCTAAAGGGATTTGACTCAAACATCTGTCCCAAAAGATTGAGGAGGCTGGAAAATGAAGGCTGTGTTTGGGAAGGTCACACACTAAAATTCATCTGTTTTGTGATGCTTTGCTATTCCTAGCCTACAGCAGGCACTAGGGGATACTGAAGTTATTTTCTATTTGGCAGTAGAGGAATATGAATACTATGTTTGTCTGTCCATCAATCAATTATTTCTCCAAATTCTAGTTTTCTAGACTGGTGGAAAAAAAACTTTTCTAACACTCCTTTCCTCTTACTCCATGATGTGTTAACAGTCACACAAATCACTCCATTGCTAAGTCCCTGTCTAGAAAGTTGTCTGATCTCTCTAGTCCCAACCACCTGGCTGTACTATTCAGCATGTGTTTGTTCACTTTTCTCCTATAGCACATGTGCATAGATTGTTAGAGATGGAAGCTTTCAAATACTCAAATGATAGGCTATCATTTGACAGATGAGAATTGATCTTGAGACTCAGAGAGTTGCCTGGTAAATAATGGTAATAATAAAAGCTGCCATTGATTGAGCATGTAGTATGTGGCATACACTCCCCACGATAGCCCTGAAAAGTGTAGATAAGTCCCTGTTTTACAAATGAGAACACTGAAGCAAAATCTCAGATGGTACATGGCAGAGCCAGGAGTCAAATCCAGATATCTTCACTGCCGCATCAGGCAGGACCCCAGGTTTGCAGAGTCACTGACTGCAGAGAAGGAGGAAGTTGGGCCAGAGCCCGCAAGGAGAAGAGAAGCTGTTGTCATACTGGGGTGGTTGTTTTTTGAGCTACAAAAGGTGCTGTTCCAAAATAAGACGTCCAAAGCAGAAAACTAATCAACCAGCATTGGCTTTATCAGAATTATTTGTATGATAAAGTAGGGCATATATTTTTAGTTTTTAATTATACAGATAAAACTGTTTTCGTTATACAAGTAATACTTAAAAAACATTTGCATGGTAAAGAGTTGAATATTATAGAAAGCAGGGAGCGAAGTCACAGTTCCCATGCATCTTTCTGATCCACCTTAGGTAAGTACTATTTATAGTTAGAATTATGTAGTCAATCCTTTTTCTATGCACTTATATACATATGTATGAACAGATACACATAGTTTTAGGGGAGTTAATAAATTGCATTATTCTTTCATATTCTGCATTTTGAAAAAAGGTTAACAACATGTCATTAAGATTTTTCTGTTAGTACAAATAGTACTATTTTAACTGCAGCATATATATTTCATGGTACAGATGTACCCTCATGAATGTTTAGGTTATTTCTTGTATTTCCCTATTGTAAATACTATGGCAGTTAACACCTATGTGTGTAACACTGTAATACCTCTACACTTATGTTGTAAAGTTATGATGTAATACAGTTGGTGTATTTACAATTGTACCAATTACAATATGGTATAATTACAGTTATAGCATTAATACCTTTACAGAGATGTTGGATTCCTCAGTTGCTACCCAAACCTAGTGAGAAGACTGCAAAAGGTTCAAAATGTTCCTGTGGGTCTGTATTATTGGATAGTCACATCCTCTGAAAAGTATTAATTGAGCATTATGATTGCTCTAGAGGTAAAAGGTTAGTAAGTGCTTAATATGTGCTAGATACTTTCTTATGTATTATCTTATTTAAATCTTTTAACAGTTTTATGACTGTTAAAATATACTACTATTCACCATTTATCTGAAACCAAGACTCAGAAAGATTGTGACTTGCATAAAGCGACATGGCTTCTAAGAAGTCAATTTAAAATTTGAACCCTTGTCTTCTGATTACCGAGTCAATGTATCTTTCCCTGTTGTTCTGAAAGTGGTCCATTCTCTTCTTAAAGACTTCAAGGAGAAAGATTAGAGAAGGTAACATGTATTTGAAATAATGGAATCGTAGCATGAGTGGAGAAAGGAAGAGTGGGCATCTTCAAATTGGGAGAGTTGGTGAAGCATATACCCCTGTCATCAGGCTTGGAGGTGTGATTCATGACTTCAAGGGCTGTGATAGTGGCAACACTGAGAATCCTTGGTGCCCTGACAACAATGTCCTGCTGTTGTAAGCTGTGGATTTATGTGCATCACGCTAAGAAAAATAAATCACTGCCAGCAAAGGCTATATGTTTAGATGCACCCTATTCCTGGAGGCCCGCTCCCAACAGGAGAATGGCCCTCAGTGAAGGAATTATCTCAGCTTCCTTTAAATTTTAATTTCTATATGTATCAAAGGGTTATTTTCAGCCTGTAGAATGGCTCTTTAAGAAGTGGCTCCTTTTACAGGGACAGTGGAGTTAGATGATGGCTGAGACTTGTTCGAGCTCTTCCTGGACCCTTTGTTTGTAGGTCCCCTGAAGTAGGTGTGAGCCTTTTCCCCAGAGGCAGAATTTCAGTAGTTTGGAAAGAGGAATCACTTCTACTCCCTGGCAAACTGACCTATGTTCATGGATCGTAGGAGGATCTTGTTGGCAGTAAAATAATTTAAAAAATGTAAAAATAAGTTATCAAATGCGTTTGAGAAAGAAAACTAAGAAACTCTGAAAACAACAGATCACAAACCCATAATAAGAGTAAATGGCATTCTTATAATTAATGTGTCAGCATTTTTAACAGATGTGTACTCAAGTGTGCGGTGATGCAGTATGTATATAAAAGTCAAAAGCACAAATGTAGTTAATGTTTACATTAAACCTCCCACCTCCAAAACACACACATAAAAGGTCCCACTTGTGTATGTGTAATTACATCTCTGAATACTCCCTTGGTCCCTTTTTTCCCCTCCTTTCCCCAAACACATATTTTGGTTACTTCCCTAAAGATACATGATATATATGAGGGAACATACTCAATTGACTCACACCTCTCTGAGTAGTATATAAAGTGCAATGTTTTGAAACACCAGGGACACAGGTCTACCGGGAATCTTAAATGCTGGTTCTCAGCCACAACTGTGCTGGAATGAAAATAGAAAACAATGAGGCATGTGCAGAGTCAGCTTTTCTTTGTGTCTCAGCTCAGCAGTTTTCCTGCTGTCCTAAACTTTTCTTTAAAAAAAAAAAAAAAAGGCCAAGGGAAAAAGGAGAAAATGATCCAGTTAAAAAATTTTCACAGTGAAGAGTGAAAATATAAAATAGCAGCTAGGGCTGTGGGGACACTAATAAAACATCAAAATTGAGTTCATGGTGAAAAAATCTCACGTACACACAACACAGTGCACACCTTGCCACACACACAAATGCAAATGCGGTCATGGATTTTTGTGGCTCTGTGGTACAAGTTGTACATCGTTATCGTGAAGCACAGATTTTATTTTTGCTTCTGCTGCCCGCTTGCTGTGGAACCTTGGAAATGTCAATCAAATAATTCCATTTAACAAATATTTTTGAATGCTTAAATTCTCTTTAACAAATATTTATGTATGAGTCCCTATCTAGGTGCTGTGGAAGATTAATAAGAAAACACTTTTCTCTGACTTTAATAATGCTTAGGTGCTGGAGGAGGTCATGAAGACAACACTCATCTTTGCAGCTTGGTGCTATGATGTGTGCCCATGAGAGAGGAACCTGCCTGCTGCAGGAATTCAGAGGAAAGGGCAAGTTTATGTGTAGCTGTAGAGGCAGTGAAGACCATCGAGGTGGGCTTTAAAGTCTGGGTGGGCTTTCAGCACGTTATAGACAGGGAATGAAGATTAGGTGCCAGAGCTGGGGAAGCATGAAGCCTTTCTAGACAACCAGGCCCCAGAAGAAAGTGGAGCTCTGTTGTGGTAGGTGCTGATCGCCAAGCTAAACTGTCCCTTAATTTCTCTGGGCCTCAGTTTCCTCATCTGCAAAAAAAAGACAGTTGAGATTTCTTTTTTGTTTCAGTGTACCATAGAAAGAAAGAGAGTATTATGTTTGTAGTGTAGGCATGCAAATTGCATTGGTCTTATGCCTCAGTGGTTGAAAACAATTACGTTTTTAGCCCTTTATGAAAAGTAGACATCAGAAAGCTTTCTCTCCTGGCTCCACCCTACCTTTCATATTTTCCCATCTTTTGTTAATACTTTTAACTATAAGAAGGATTTGCAGAAACTTGTTTGGTAAATAGGGGAAAAAAAACCCCTAAGTGATGTCATGACTTTTTCATGAATGGTACAGGAATCCAAATTTACATACTGTAGTTTAATTGAAAGCTTAATTAATAAAGTATTATTTCAAATATCTGTATATGCATCTGTAAGAGGAGAAAAGCCAAGACACAGGAGATGTGAACATAAACTACAGTCACATTTTTTCCTTGTTATCAGTAACATCCTTCAGAAAGTACTGATTAAAACTGAAGGCTGTTTCCAGTTCTTGATTTACTTGCTTCATAGCGTACCAAGTCAAGGCTGAGCTGGGGCCACCTTCCAGAAAGCACAGACTTCCTTTCTGATGGGAAATAATCCGTATTTTGTTTGACCTTCAGAATATTCATGGCCTTGCTGGAATACATGGGTCAACATTTGTCCTGGCAAGGCCAGGGCAGTTTAAGATTGGTGTCCACAGGAGTTGCTTTATGGGTAGTTAAAAGCAGCGGGAGTAAGGTGACTATAGTAATTTAGATATTTGTGTACTTTCCGGCTTAAAAATCAAGCGAGTGATTTAAAACAGGCAATATTTGAAAACAAACAAACAAAAAACCACTTCCTACAGTTCCTATTTGTCTAAACCTTTGAGAACCTTGTCAAGGTCAGAGTGTTCTTTTGCAAGTGACCTTGTCATGAAGAGGGGATTACATCTCGTTTATTATACCATGCTAATACCTGCAATCCCATTCCAAAGTTTGTCAAATGACTTTTGAAAGTGCAATTCTCATGCCTTTTGAAAAACATTTTCTTTATCATGTTTTGTAAATATATCGTCAGATGGCTACGGATTTGCATAACTGGAGTTAGGCCTTGTGGTAGTTCCCTCTCCCCACCAATCTGGCCAGAAGTAGAATCCAAAGCCTAAGGTAGAGTTAAAAATTATTGTTCTTATTTTAAAGCAGGTATATAACTAGAGTTCTTATTGTATACTGGGTTCTTAAATTCTTAGTGAGGCCAGTAATTCTCACTCCTTAGGGCCACAGTTTGGTTCTGTCAACTGTGTAGTTGCAGAAATGATAAATGATAAGGTACTTAGGGATTAGATGAATTCATGTGTGGTGACATGAGGATGTTTTTCTTTAATAAGAATATCCTTTATATGGAAGTAATTGAAAATAGTCATATCCTTATATAGTTAAAATCCTGTATTACTTTAGGGGGAAAAAAGTAAAATAAGTATTTGATATCCTGATCGTGTAAAGGGATATAAAAGAATGCATGTTATTTAATTTCTTAATGCTTCATTTTGCTTTTGATGTGCTCCCACTAGGTTAAAGTTACACTTGAATGTTAACACTTATCATGTGAGTCTGTAGTTTCAGTTGAGGCCAGTAGATGGGAACCACAATCTCTAGTGATTTTCAAAATGCACAGTCCCTAAAGATGAAGAGAGCCCACGACTGAAACAGGTGGTGTGGTCAATTTAAGTGAACATTTAGGAATCCAGGAAGAATCTGCACTACCTAATCACTGTCAGGAGTGATTCCAGCACCACTGCTGTGCCACAGCCCATGTTGTTGGCTGTTAATTGTATGTTTGTTTGCTGTTCACTCAATTACAAAAGTGAAATACTGACTGATAAAAAATAGTTGTAAAAGAATATGTTATACAGAGTCATTTAGTCCAAATTTATATGTATTTGCTAATTGCAGTTGAGAAAACAGGAGTGGTAAGTGAAGCTCAAAGGTTAGGCATGAAAAATAATTGAGAAAAATGAGTAGAAAGAAAGAAAAATTGATGTTTTGATAATCTTTGTCAAATGTTTTCTCAAAGACCAGCCTCAGATTTAAAGTATTATGCAGATGTAGGTTTTGGCCTCCAGTAGTTTTCTGATAGGAATTCAGCCTTGAGTTGAACTTTGAGATAGGTTATTTTCTTTGCTTTTTTTCTTTTTAATTACTAAGCGACCAATCTGTTGTAGTTTGTTGATCTATTTTCTCCTCTTACTCTCCTTCTATTGCTTTCTGCATGAGCTGCTGTTTATTCTGGAATGCTGGGCATCCACATGCAGAATTAGGGTTTGCCTGCCTTTGTCTTAACCAGAAATGGAAAAAATCTGACCCAGTATTTTAATTCACAGTTTAAGTGGACTCAAAGGGATTCTAATCCCCAGTTATTTGCTATAAATTCTAATTTATAACGCTCCATTTCTTTGCGTAATTAATATGCTAGTTCCCACTGTGGAGGCATCTCCACTCTGTCCTTGCTTGTCTTCTTCCTTAAGGGGTTTAAGAAAGGTCTGATCACAGCCAGCTTCTTTCCTTTTCAGTTGATTTTGTGACACAAAGTCCAAACTTTTTGTTAGGCAAATCCAATTCATTAATTTCTTCTATAGGTATCTCACTTTTAAGATTATAGAGTAGTGGTCCCCAACATTTTTGGCACCAGGGACTGGTGATCCTTTGAGAATCTAATGTCTGATGATTTGAGGTGGAGCTGAGGCTGTGATGCTAGCACCGGGGAGTGGCTACAAATATAGGTGAAGCTTCGCTCGCTGGCTGGCCGCTCACCTCCTCCTGTACTGATCCACGACCCAGGGCTTGAGGACCGCTGTTATAAAATACTCTGCTATCCATTACTTTAGTTTATTTTGGCAAGATAGATAGTATTAGCCCAGTTTATTGGTGAGGGAACCAAATGAGGTGGCCTAGGTCAAGCAGTTTGTGGCAGATCTGAGACTAGAACCCAAGTCTTAAAATTGCAGGTTCACCCTTCTTCCCTCTTTGTTCCTAGGGTCTGTATTATAAGTGGTGAGATTCTTTTTGGAGGGGGTGGGTTGGGTGGTGAGGAGGAACAAGGTTCTTTTCTATTGTTTATTCATATATTTATTGGTAATACCTTCATATTTATATGGAGCTTCCCAATTTAATAAAAAAAAAAAATTTCAAATGCATGAGCTCCTTCATCTTTCTAACAGCCCTGGGCATTAGGTAGAACAAGTAACAACTCCATTTTAAAGATGAGAAAACAGGCTCAGGGAAGTGATAGGTTATTAGGATTTGGAGCCCTAGCCAGACAGGGCTGGACTAAGACCAAACTGAATGGAATGAGCTTTTCCTTTCTGTAACATACATGGAGCCCCTATTGTGTGTCAGTTGATGTGTTAGATGTTGTGGGTTCAGAAATACTTATTTTAAAATTAGTCATGATATAGAAATTTTTAGAGCTGGGGAGCGGTGCTGCGGGTTGAGGAAATCATTTCTCTAGCATGGAGGAGGTGGTAAATTTGGAGGACTTTATGTTATAGAACTGTAGCCAGATACGTGTTTATTTTTGTGAGTGCCTGTTTTATTTGCTGGTTTATTCATTCCTATGCATTAGGATAGAAAAATAAATAGAGTTCTCTTTTGGCTCTCTGAAATAGTTTTTATATTTTCTGGAATTTCCTCACTTATTGTCCTTAATATTCCAAAGTTTTATTATGACTCATTTTGGCCATACCATAATAGAATAAGTAGGTGTAGGCCTGTTTGAAGAGGTTCATTAAGTAATTTGGGGGAAATATATTTTTGAAGCCTGTAAATGTTAATTTTTTTCTTAGTTTTGAGATTTGTTTCATGGGTGTCAGTTCTGCATATTCTTGTATATTTTGGATGGGAGAGGGTGAAAAGTTAGGAATTCAGCAAGCATAGTTTAATTTTTATCTTTGGCTCAAGTACATAGTTTTACCATAAACTACTGAAAGTTTCCTGTTCTTATTTGATAAAAAAGTGCACTTCCATTCATTGTTTCCATGCAACTTCCTATACTTTTTACAGAAAAAAGGTTGAAATCTAGGATAAATTATGAGTTATCTCTGAGGTAAAGAAATTGTTTCATTTTAGAAAAGAGCTTTAAAAACTGAGCCTCCCTGACTCTGTGAAACTGCAACAGTCCTCACGATGTGCCTTTCTTTACATAATCATGATTTGCAGAATGTAGTCTGGCTGGTACATATAAACAGGAGAAGGCAGGGAAGATTCCCATGTCATGACTTGATTTTAGAAAGCTGTAGATGTTATCATTGCATGGTAGAGGGGCTTTTCGAGTGGCCTTATTGAATGCTTTCTTTGTGAAATGGCACTGTCCAGCCTGCAGCCTGCCCTGCACTATGTTGGACACAGCCGATCATTGGTACTGACCCAAAACAGGGACTACTGATTTCCATGACGGTGCCTGCTAGCGCTGATGGGAGAGTGAAGACAGGAAGGAATGGTGATTACAAGTTCCACTGAGGAACTACAGTGGAAGAAGGTGCAGATGATGCCAAACTGTAATTAATCTGGGCTATGCAGGTTAAATATCTCTTCATCCTGAAAAATAAAAAAGAGGGGGAGACACCATGAGACCTTTTTTCTAGATTTAAATATATAGATCTAGATATAATGACCTAGTCATATATTTGCTTTCACCTCTTCTTGAAAAGATAAACTTTCTAAAATGCTTGAAGCCTTATGGTGACAGGAGAGTAGAGCTTTTAGCACAATTTTTGTGTTCACTGAATTCCCAATAGTTCACCTTATGCACCTTAAGCAATGTATAAGCTTCACTTTCTTTAATGGCTTGTCATTCAAATTAGATTAGTATAGACACTGTTGCTAATATTAGCCACAACGTTTGGTGAGTTACAAGAAAGGTAGCTGTCAAGAGTTTATATAGATTACTCTGTAGGCAGGAAGGTCCTCATCGAGCTTGTTAACTTAGAATTGAAGGTGAAAGATGGCACGTTATGGCCCTGAGGCAGAGACACAGGCCTGTATCCAGAGTTGAGAAAAATGGAAGTAGAGAAAGTACAGGCAAAACTATAAAACATAGAAAAATGGGACCATCTGTTATAGAGATAAAAACTGAAATGCCAACTTTAATAATCTGTAATTAGTATTCATAATGATGGCCCTAGGTCCTCAAAAAATTTAGTAAGTGATATATTGGGTGCTCGAAATATTTAAGATGGCCAAGAAGTAATTATGTATGTAATATGTTTTAAGTAAATTTCTCTTAAAAATGACTAAAGTTACTTTCTTTGTTGAAAAGAGTAAAGTCTTACTTATTTGGAAGATCTGCTTATGTGAGATACCTTATTATCAGTCAATGCTGAATAAATGAAACGTTTATTGTATGGTGGTAAGGTGGTTCTTTGGGCCAGATGAAGTAAGGTGGGAAGAAGGGGATATGATATAAAATACTGAGAGGAGTTAATTATTACTTTAAATAATGGATTAGTGTAGCTTTGGTACAATTTTCTGTACAAAGCTTGAAATAAAGCCTTTTTTGTTTTAGAAATTGGCATGCAAATAAAATTGGATTTTATTTTCAAATTGACCATTTGAAAGTATTAAAATTTGTATCCATGTGAGAAAAGGTGAATTCCCCCTGACAGAGTGGTTTCCAAACGTTCACTTGGGAGGAAAAGAGAGGAGCTAGTTGACCTAGAGTGGAAAAACACCGAAGAAAAGCTTTCTCCAAAATAACACACAGATTTCAGAAAAACAGAAATTGCTTTGATTGAATGTGACAAACTTAAAAAAAAAAAACGTTGAGCTTTGAAACATCATATGACACATCTCTTTTGAAAGGTTGCTTTGTCAGGTACAGATGTGTGTTTTACAGTAGTTTACTGTGTGGGAAGTTTTGTCATGAGCATGCTCAGTAGATGTTTTTCTGAACAGGTATCTCATTTATCCCAGTTTTAAATTTTTTGAGAGAGTTTATTAAACATCAGTACATTAATTTATTTTATATGTATCTTTAGGTTAAATACAATTTGATTGAATCAAACCCCTTCTTTCTAGCCTTTTATTAAACTGATACCTCTGTTTAGGTTTTATCCTTTCAAAAGTTGCTTATTGACCCAGTAGAGCAAAATCTAAAACTTTTCATTTATTGAATGGCTTGTTTTTAACAATCAAGATCACAAAATCCCCCAAATGCCTTCAGCAAACTAATGCCACTTTGTTTTTTGTTATCATACCTACATTAAGGCAAATTATTTGTTTAGAAAGTAATAATAAAAAAATTCTTCCAATTCTAGAAAAGGAGTTTTGGTGCATATCAGAGAATTACTTGGAACTCTGAATGAAATTCACTGTAGAGTATATTCTCTCTATTTTTAATGAGGGCATATAAGAAAAGTTATGTACCTATGCTTTTTGTAAAATAACTCTTGAAATCAAAGATCATTATATTACTATAGGCATCTTAAATTCAGACTTAAATTTTTTTTTTCTTATCCAAAGAGCCAATTTGTTTCCTTTTTATGAGATCTAGTAAACATCACATTTTTTCTTTTACCTTGGCTGCTGGGAAGCTCAGGACTAAGAGTACTCAAATGAAGTAAATTGTTTTAGCTACATTCTTCTGTAGATTTTTTTTGCCATAGCCACTTTTTAATTGATTGGCAGCTGAAGTGGGTTTTCTGGGCCTGTTTTTTGTTTATTTTTTATTACAAGCCCTTCAATCTCCTTTCTAGAAGTAGTTGAGTATATAAATCATAAAGGAATATATAGTATGACATTTTAGTTGGATCAGCAATTTTCTAGTAGTGCCCACGAAAACTGGGGACCCTGGTCAGACCTGTCTTGGTACATTAAGTTTGCCCCTCTAGGACTGGATGCCATAGCAGAACTTGTCTGAAAACTAGGAAGAATTGGAAGGGAAGGCCTTTTTAGCAACAGTTTAGAGAGGTCTCTGAAACCTGCTGAGTGAAGGAAGGGCATTGAACTACATGGAACCAAGATACCTTTTTAAGCTCTAATATTTTGATTTCTAATGTGAAAGGAGGTTGAGATAGGTTAAAAAGTATTTTTTTTTTCAGAACACATTCCATAGTTGCAGAGATGGTAATAATAATAGTTATATGATAATTAAAATGAGTTAATCCTACCAATAGTCTTATGGGTCAGATGCTATCATTATCTCCATTGTATACATGAAGAACCAGAGACACAGAGCAGTTAAATAACTGCCCCAGGTTACAGAGCTAAAGTGTGGCAGGGCTGAGATATAAACCTAGGTGACTTGCTCCATGGTCCCTAGAGAATTAGGGTTTAAGTTGTTTGAGGCATTTATCACTCAGCAAGTGTTTGTGAAAACCTGCTACATGTCAGGCACTGTGCCAAGTGCCAGGAGAGATAGAGAATAAGCAAAAGAAACATGTCCTCGTGGTGTTTCCAATTAAGTAGAAAACACACAAAGATATGCCTAAATAAGTGAAATAATAAATTTGTAACTAAAAGCTGATATTGGCTATAATGGCAAGTATAATAGGCATAACAGGTTTATGGAGTCTGTGAATTTAATCAGGTACAAAGATGTGGTTCAGGGCCAGGGCAGCTTAGCTGGGCACAGTCCTTCTGTCTTTCCATGAGCCAGTGTTGCCCAGTCCACTCTGAGTCCTATCAGTGGCGCTGCTTGAGTGGTCCATAATAACCGCTGTGAACCCTGGAAATACCAGCTCCATAGATTCTCCTCAGCCTTTTACCTTTATGGTGAAAAGAGTAAGAACACACTAGTTATTCATAGATTTCTCTACAAACTATCATCTCTTTTTCCCTCTTGACGGAAGAACCTGACCAGCAAGCTAGCTCCCTTGAAGAGGAAGGAATAGGGTGTAGTATCGTAATGGGATTTGATGTATTCATGGCTGTTTGGTAAATTTGGCACTTATGTTAAGCATTTCCTTCATTCCTTTAACAACCCAATTGTTCAATGCCCTGATTATGTATAAAAGTCTTAAATGTATTTCAGTTCATGGCCCAGTTAGTACATATGGCTGTAATTAGTAGTATTTTGCATGGCCAAACCAAAAGTTGGTCGATTTTCCTTTTTCAATCTCTTGTCTCCTATCTATAATCAGAACCAATGGTTACAGGCTATGATTCAACTCCCCAGCAGTTGTGGTTTCCCCCTTCTGCTCTTCTAGACCATCCCTCCACTTAGAGCTTCTTGTCTTTTCACTTATCCAGACCCCACATCCCAGCTTTAACCAAGGACTCGCCCCTCCAAGAGAATGTCCTATGCAGTGTGTTATACCTCTGTGTTTCTATGCATGCCCTTGCCTCTGTTTCTCCCATTTTTTTTCTTTGTCATCAGATACCAGCTATCTAGAGGTAAAAAAGAGAAAATTAGTTTAGTGACTATTTTAGATATAGTTGAGGTCTGAGAATGAACAAGTTTGGTGATGTCATCCCTTAGGGTTAACAAGGGACAGCTTTTCAGACCTGCAAGTCTCACTTTGCCATGTGTAGTAATTAAATTTTTTATGGGTTATGTGCCTAAATTGTGTATAATATTTTGAATTGTACCAATTAAATATTTTCCTCTTAATAAAGAGGTATACTTTCACTGTTTTGTGTGTCTCCAACTCACACGGTAGGAGAAAACAGATTCCGTTTTCTTCCATTCTTTAAGTCTGCAGATTTTTTTTTTGGTCTTTGTGCTGAGCCGTTTAGTCAACAATATCCCATAAATTCTAATCTCCCATAAATGAATACTGTAGCCCCGTCATTCTCAGCTTCTTTTAGATCTTGTCAGAAGGACAGGAACAGGTATACTATTTTACAGATCAAAAGTAAGCAACAAGAAAATCAGTCAAGACAGGGCCAGATTACCTCATTTCGGATTGCAAGAATTCCCTGGGGGCAGAGAATGGATTGTTCTCACCTTTGGGAGTTGTACTTCCAGAATGTGCTCAGAGAATAGGAATTTTTACTGTACATAGTTTTATTTTAAATCTTCCCAGTGGAACGCTTAGAAATAATTTTTGGGGAGTAATGGCTAGGGAGTAGTATAAGAACATCTTATCTTAGATATTTTTATTAATCATTCTAAACTCATAAAGGAAACATTTTTGTTTTCAATTGGAGAAGATGTTTTCATTCATTTACTTCTTCTCCCCGCAACACCCCAGGGAACTTTATGTCTCTAATAGTATTTGAAATTTGTAAAGAATTTGTATGTAGAATGTCTCATTTGATCTACAAGTCGAGCCTGTCATAAAATAAGAGAGAGGGAGATTATGGAAAGCTTAAAGATAAAACACAAACAACTAGGACAAGGCGGATCTGGATTTAAAATGCAACTCTCATATCTCCTGGTCCAGCGCTCCTCCTATATACCCCTGTGTCTCTAATATAAGGACTCTTTTCTTGTTCTGCCTGATTGTGACTTCTGGAACATGTTCCCTCTGTTATTTTTCACTTCAGGTTATAAAAAAACACAAAATGAAACATCACTTCCTCACAGAGCTGCCTAAATCCCCTCTGATACTTCTTGGTTATATGGTGATATCTTGCTTAGTTGGAAGAGTGAATGCCCTTTATAGCTTGGCACTTCCCACCACTTTGAGAATTTAGATTCTTAAAGAAACTCTGCCCACTGTTTCCTTTTGAACATTTAAAAACACACTTGAACACAGGAAATTCTCCAACATGGTCCTACCATGGTTTCAACACAATCATATACCAATACGCATTGGCTTTTTGCCCAACTAGTTGGCGGTTGACTTCTTGGAAGAGGGTTGAATTGTCAAGAGGAAGGTTTGGATTTAGATATTCACTTGGAACGTGAAAGGAACTATGATAACATGCCTTAGGAGTTGTGCTGTAGAAAAATCTGGCTTTTTTTTTTCCTGAGAAATCCATATTAGAGGTTTTAGGCCTCTTTTATCTTTTTCCTGCCAGGGATGAGCTTCAACCTTAAGCCAAGTTTTATTGTTGAAAAACCCAGGTGGGGGCTGTGGTAGAGGGGCCTCTTTTGGATTTTAATGGTGGTGCATTCTGCAGCTCCATCCCCAAGGGGCTATAGCTCCAATGAGTTGTAATTTGAGATGGTATAAACATGAGCATATGTTGTGTACACTGCAGGCGCTCTTGAGCTCAGGGCCTTCCAGGTGTTTCTTCTTGGAGCTTTGCTTTTGCATCATATCCTGGTGTTTGTCACATTCCCTCTCATAAAGCTCAATTAGAGGCAGGCTGTGCTGTTGGCTGGGAGATCATCTCAGGTGCTGTTTCTTACAAGTTTCTTGCACCCCATGGGGGTAGAAGGGATTTTTCAGTTCAGGGGCAGAATAGATCCTGCAATGCCCAGTTCCACAATCTGTGGGAGTTTGTCCCTCTTTGCAGCTGACAGCATTGCAGAATTCCCTGTGGGACAATAACAGAAACCCTTATTAGCCAATGGTATTGTTAGAATAAAATCTCCCCACTGCAATGTCTTGGTCCCAGGCTATAATGTTACCCCTTGATTCCTTTTGCATCTTTACCACTTTTATTACAGCTGAACACACGCTCCTCATTAGTACCCTGGGTGATATGGGGAATCAGTATGCTGGAAATTATGTGGAATAGGTACCAGATGTTTGTGTCAACTTGGTATGCATTAGTATTTAGAAAGCTTAAGGATCACATTTATTAAATGTGAAAATTACTTACTATATCTACAATAACCACCCCTCCCCCCAATATTTTACTCCATGTTGCATGAGGTGTGATATTAATTTCTTTTGGGACAGATTAAATTTAAAGTGTGTGCAGTGAATGCATCTGTTCCCAAATGCTTTGTCTGCATAATATCAAGACTCGAGGCTGGCCTGCAGCCAGTGTGGATGTGGGGGTTCTGTAACCATGACTGGAATGCCGTGTTGTAGCTGTGTCGTAGTGAAAGGATATAACGAAAGGGTGAGTCCATTTGCATTTTTTTCTTTAAGTGGAACTGGGAATTTAGACATTGATGTTATAGTCAGATCTCAGGAACATTTCCCACGTGTGGAGATAAGCAAGCATGAGTAACAAAAGATGAAGAAGATAATAAAATGAGAAATGAGCTTGTGCTTTCACGTTAAGTTTATGAAGTCTTTTGAGCCAACTGAAAGTTTTCAAGTGCGAAATAAGCAGTTTATTTTATCAAACATTAATTAATGTGTGTTTTTGGCCAATAAGTTTGTTCACCAAGTCCCGAGGTGAAGGACTGGAAAATGAAGGGTAGAAGCAATGCCTGGACATGGGAAGAACTTGGACCTGGAGTTTGAGAGATCCAGGTTTGAATTCCATCCTGCCACTTACCAGTGGCGTGTAATTTTTGGCAGGTTACTTAACCTCTCTGGGACCCAGTTTCCACCACTCTACCATGAGGGGTTTTCACACTGTCTTTATGTGGAGTTACGAGGATTAGAAACAATATGTACATACCATGTGGCCCAGAGAAGGTACAGATAACCTTACACATGAGGAATTAAACCCTGGCTTATCACAGGAGGTAGAGTCCTTGGTTCCCCCACGTTTCAGTGTTGTCCTCGGAGGCCCAGCTGCTGAACTGAGGGTCTTGCTTTGTTAAGGAAACCACATGGTTTGGGCCACCTGCTGAGTTTCTCAGCACAGAGTTTACTTGAAGCCGACTTCAAGTCAGTAAATGTTTTAAGTCAATAGAAGTAGCAACTTGTGGGTAAATGGAGGCCGTTGTGTCTGTCCTGGTGGCAGAGGAAGGTGTACTGAGTAGGAAATACGGAGTCTGACTTCAGATTAGGAGGGAAGAGGACAGCTCAAGCGCAACACAACACCCAGCAAGATTTTGAGGTCAGATGGCTTGAGTAGTCAGTGGGGAAGAATAAACTCACCTCAGACTTTGAGACCAAGAGAAAGTTAGACCTCTTTGGGAGCTACCCCCAAAGAATCTTGGACAGAGCATGTCCTTGATGCCTAGAAGAAACAGCAATTTCCATACTGGAAGGAAACAGTGAGGAATGCCACGGGAGGGGAGCCTGTATGTGCATGTCTGTCAGGAAGCGCTTTACTGAAACGTGCGCCCAGCTCTTGTGGCTTGCAACAGTTTACTTCTAGGGGGAATAATATCTGTTCTACTCACTTTACAGTGTTTCTGTGAGGCTTCAGATAGTTAAGTATCTGGAAAATGCCTTTTAATTAGAAAGCAGTGGGCACGGTTAACAGGAGTGTATGTTTATGATATTGTTGCTTTCAGTCTGCATTTCTTTCTGTATCATCTGTGCCTTGGTGGATCTTTACTGTGATAGAGCAGCTTTTGCTGTGCTGATCAGTATCATCACCAGAGCATGTTGCTCACTTGCTTATTGACTGTGGGGAAGAGATTTCTCAGGGAAGGAAAGGCTATGGGTTTCCAGCACTGGCCACAAGAGAAACTCCCAGCCTCCTGAGAGTGTCAGCGAGAGCCTAAACTAGCAGTTTCAGAGCTCACAGGTTACCACAAAGATGAGTCACACAGGGTTTTGAAGCATGTTCGTGGCTGCAAGGCGCTAACGCTTGGGCCCTGAGGTGGTCAAGCGAGAGTCATGGTCGCTTTGCTACCTCAGGCACGGGTGGTAGAAGCTGAGGGGTAGATGACATTATTCCCAGGTGGAAGTTTTTTCTGACTGGAGACAGGTCTGACATTGTGTGGGCAGACTGCAGAAGAAGTCACTGTGAGGCAAAGGGAGAAGGTTGAGAACAGGCTGTGGCTGCAGAAGAGGGGCACGAAGGCTTGGGGCTGACCCAGGAGGTGGCAGGATGAGGCTAGGGGCATGGCATGCTGATGGGAGAGACAGAGGATTGTTGTATCACCTGGAGAAAAGGGCTTTGCCACAAGAGTGTTTGGGGTGAGAGAACAAAAACAGGTTTGCATTTCTGTCTTCCGTGACATTTGAAGATGGGGAAGCCCCAGCTGAAACTTGATTCTTAGCAACCCAAAATGCCACCTTCTCTATCACATGATTGATTTTTTTCCCTTTAGTACAAGATTGAAGCTTTGGCTACTAGGTAAAGAGTAAAAGGAAGAACTCTAGGTCAAGTCTCCTATTGATGTAAAATACTTTGAACATGGATCACCTCGTGGTTCTTTCCCTTTTCCTCTCCTACCGCCCTTCCCTCATTAATATTTGAGTGTGTGCTGTTTGCCAGACATTATGCTGGGATAAGGGATAAAGCAATAAGCAGAATGGTTGGATGCCATTCTCTTGTGGTGCTGACAGTCTTTGGGTTTATGCAGACATTAAACAAGTAATTACAAAAATAATTATACGAGTCTAGCCACTTGAAGTGCAGTGAAGAGAAATAGAGAGTACAATGAGAATATCTAAAAAATGCATATCTAATGTAGGAAGAAGCTTCCTTGAGAGATCTGAAGAATGAGTAGGAGTTTGCCACACCAAGGCAGGGGAGAAGAGCAGG
>NW_006441955.1:35033896-35081745 GCF_000325575.1 Pteropus alecto | reverse complement strand
AAACCTTGTATGTGGAGCCTCCAGTGAGAAGAAGGTTGGCACTTTTGATGAAGTAAAATGAAGCCAGTATCTTAATTAAAGTAGGTTAAGCTGTAAGTGTCAGAAAACTCAAAATAATATTGTCCTGAATAAGAGAAAAGTTTACATGTGTTTCATGTAAAAAGAAGCAGCCCAGAGCCTATCTAACAGGTCCAGGTTTGTCAAGGGCCCAGGCAACTTCTGTTTTATTGCTTTGCCTGACTCAGGATGTTACTTCAATATTATGGCCCAAGATGGCTGCTCCAGCTCTACCTGTCACATCTGTGTTCCAGCCAACAGGAAGGTGGAAAGGGCAGAAGAACATATTTCATTCTTTTCAGCATGTATTGCATATATTACCTCTGGTTATACCTTATTAGCCAGAATTTGGTCATATGGCCATACCTAACTGTGTGCATCAGCAGGACTTCAGTATGATGTTGCCTTATAAGTGGTCTTAGTGAGAAAGCTGGTAGCCTCTCACCATTAAGTAGGACATGATGTTAGCTATATGTTTTTGTACGTGTTCTTTATCCGTTTGAGGATGTGCCCATTTATTCCTAGTTTGTTGAGAGGTTTTTGTTGTTGTCGTTTTTATTGTGAATGATGTCAGGTTTTGTCAAATGCTTTTTCTGTATCTATTGATAAGATCATGTGATTTTTGTTCTTTTCTTCTTTAGCCAGTTGTCATGATGGATTACATTAATTGATTTTTGAAGTCGAACTGGCCTTGCATACCCAGGATAAATCCTACTTGGTTGTGGTGTATAATTCTTTTTATACATTGTTGGATTTGATTTGCTAATATTTTGTTGAAGATTTTTGCATCTATGTTCATAAGAGATTTTGGCCTATAGTTTTCTTTTCTTGCAATGTCTTTTTCTGGTTTTGGTATTAAGGCCATGCTGGCCTCATAGAACCAGTTAGGAAGTATTCTTTCTGCTTCTATCTTCTGAACGAGATTGCAGATAATTGCTGTAATTTTTTTCTTAAGTGTTTGGTAGAACTCACCAGTGAACCCTTCTGGGCTCAACATTTTCAAATGAAAAACTTCACCATATTGGCTTTGGAGACAGGTCTAAGTCCATGGCTTTGGATGACTGGGATAGTTAAGTTTATTGAGCTCATTTTCCTTTTCTCTAAAATGAGGATAATATTGCTTCCTTATGGTGGTGTTAGGAAAGGTATACAGTACCTAGTACTGCCCAGCCCACAGCAAGCACTTAGTAAATGAGAGCAATTTATTATTTTATACTAGATCAGACTGACATTATGTGTTGAACTGTTGAACTCATCATTTCTTATATACCCTTGGGGATGGAGGTCGATAATTCTTGATTTTTAATTTTTTTTTTTTTGGTCTTTTCGACTTAAGGATAGCTTAGTCATATGTTTTAACTTTTTCCTTTTTAAAATGCAGAGGAAAACAATCTCAATAAGGAACCTCAAAAACCAAACACTACTCTGGTATGTCTGATGCTCAGGGACAGACATTCTATACTGAGTGTGTTTAAAAATCGACCCCAGCGGCTCTCTGTAAAGAGCAGCTATCCCATCACTTGATCAGAGTGTGGCTGTGCATTACTTTCTCCTTTCTATGACCTTGGACTGACTCGTAGAAGCCATGGTTGGGGCTGCAGCCCATAATGTCGGGGGTCTGCCCATAATGACTGTGGCAGGACAGAACAGAGATTCCAGGCGAGGCACACTCATCCTCAGCACTGGGACATCCCCTCTCTGTGTCCCTCATCCTCTGATTTGTTTCCAGTGAGAGTATCCTCCTACCCTCGTATGGAGATGGGCTGGTTTAAGGAAAACCCTGATGGGTGATGGTGGTGTGGTCAGGAGGGGAGTCAGCAGATTGCAGGCCTTTTTGCAGATGTGTTTTGGGTAGAACTACAGGCCAGTCAGAGCTTTGCACTTAAATGGAACTGAAAAGTATTTTTTATGTGTGCTTAATTTGTGATAATGGCAGATTCATGGCGGGAGGCTGTGAAACCTGATTAGAATGGTTTTCCAGTGTGGGTAGCAATTGCCACTGCATGTTCCCATAGTTGAGTAGGAGTAGGAGACTTCTCCGGAGCTCTGGGGCATGCGATATACCAGACGTCCCACTTGGCTGGTGACAGAGCAGCACAGGGCTCACCTGCTCATACTGTTTGCTCTGTGAGGGAGACTTCAGGGAATTGTACTTTCAGTACCTTCTGCCTCTGCTGCTGTGACGTCTTCCTTCTATACCTATCTTTCTCAGAAAGCAGCTGGACACAGTACAGTAATAGAAAGGGTGGCAGTGATTATTTGAGAAGGTACATACTTCATTTCAGACCAGATAACTATTATCAGCCTAGATAATTTCCGTGAGTTCTGAAATAGACTTGGCAGGGAGTCTGTTCATGGTATAGCAGTGGGAGTACAGGACTGCCTGGTTCTGAACTGCATTTGTATTTTAGACCAGAGCTGCAATCCTGGAGAGTGTCTTTATTATGTAGAAATCAGGAAGCGCTAATTGGAGTGCACTCAGGTTTTTTTCCAACTTCTATTTGGAAGGTTGAGGTTTGGAGGACACAGTATGTTCAAGTCTCAGCCTCCCCAGCTATCAAATGGGGGTAAGACCAAGCTTACAGATGTGTCTGAGATTTATGTTTGGAAATTTCCTCCCTTTTCCTAGACGTCCCTCTATCAATCCAGCCAATGTCAAATGAAGCTAAAATGTGGTGGGGTTGTACCTCCTATCATTTTAGCAACCTGTTTTCCATATTGGTTTCTTAGAGCCAAATCAAGTCCCCGGAATGATGCCTTAATTACCGATCAGGGGAAGGAGAATTTTTTTTTAAGCTCAGTGATTATTTAACAAATATTTGTTGAGACAGGCCCCATGATGGGTGCTGAGAATACAAAGATGAGTAACCCAGGGCCATCAGGGAGGCCACACTGGACTGGCAAAGGGATGTGTACACTGGTGGGTACAGTACGGAAAGTGAAACAGCAGAGACGGGCAGAGAAATTATAAGAGGATAGAGAAAGTACCTCCCTCAGTTTGAGATGTTGTGGGAGTTAGAGTGGAAGAGGAATTTGGGTAAAGGGAACAAGTTTGAATAAACACATGGAGTTGAGGAACATCATGATATGTCTGGAGACCATTAAGCCATCTGGTGTTGCTGGAGTGCAGAGGCGTGAGGCTGGAGAGAGAGGAATGGCCCTGTGTGCCAAGTCAAGGAACTCAAGCTTTATTCATAAGGCCAGCAGTTCTCTGGGGGACAGGACAGGCTTGCGAAATGGGACGGGCAGGCATTTGCATTTGGAATGACCATTTAGTTTAGCACCCCTGGGTAAGGTGGAAAGTGCTTATATGTAAAGTGGCTTGAAGGGCTGGATAGCTGAGACTCCTTTAAGGAAGATCTGCAGTTGTCTGGGGGCACAGACAGAGCTACAGGAGGTAAAGATGGGGAGGAATGGATGGATTTAGGATTTAAGGTCTGATTGATTAGAGAAAGAGAGAATGAGGACGTACGAGTCAATTATGACTAGGGTTATGCTTTTTCTATTTGAGGCTCTGCTCACACCTTACCTCTCTTAGGAGTATTTTTCTGACCTCTGGCCCAAACTTTGCTCTACGGCCCTGGCCCCAATCGCCTCCACTCATTTCATCTTGCTTTGTATTGTTTGAAGTTTGTTTTGCTTGCTCTGAGATGGAGAAGTAACTAAAAGGTAGGAACTGTATCTTATTTTTTTTTTTGGAGGGTAACAATTTTAGGTGTTTAATATTATTTATGTATAATATTATTGGGCTTTAGCCAATTTGTTTCACTTATATCTGGGTTTCTTCTAAGAGAGGAATGAAGAATTGAACACAGATGTCAAACGGGAGGTTTCCTCCCTCCAGAGGAATACATTTATGACTTGTGCATCTAAAAGAGAATTTAAATAATCAAATACATATCAAAATCATCCAAAAGGAATTTAAGAGATTGGAGTTTTGGAAGAATAGGCTAGTTTTTTTTTCTTTTTCTCTCTTTTTTTCTTTTTTTTTTTTTTTTTTTTTTTTTTTTGCCATTTAGTCCTGGAAACAGCTTGTCTGGAGAGACCCCTCTGGTGGGCTAGCAGTGGCTTGACCATCCAGAACAAGTAAGTTAATTGTGGCACAATCGATTGTGGTTTCTGAGCGGTTCCCATTTTGTGATTCCCTCTGCAGGTCCAGAGCCCAGCACCCAGTGTGAACTGTCGCCCGTCAATGCCTCCCATCCGGTCCAGGCCTTGATGGAGAGCTTTACCGTCTTGTCAGGCTGTCCAGCAGGGGAGGTGCACGTCCTAAACCTCCGTGCCGCCGACCAGGGACCTGGCCAGCCGCAGAGAGAGGTAGGCACAGGTGTCAGCTTTCTACCCGTTGCCCTTCTACGTTTGTAACGACATTTTTCGGAACGAAGAGTCCTTTTCTTCCATTCTGGGTCTCACAAGGATGCTCGTGTATGAACATAAGTGGGGAGTAGGACACTCTACGAATGCTTGACAGGATTTCAAGAGAAGGATTTCAAATAACAGATTGCTCTCTGGACTGGGCATCTCTAGGACTTCTTTCTCTAGAGATTTCTTGGCTTTCTAATTTTCCTGTCCCTCCCCGCATATTGGAAAGAACGTTCTTAAGAATTTCTTTTAAACATGGCTGTGAAAAAACAAAAGTAGGTGCCATTTCTCCGTTATTGTAAAATGTCTCTCCCATCTCTTCTTGTGCCCTGTCTTTCTTCCTTCTTTGCTTTGTCTTATGAACCTATCATTCTTGCAGGATGAGTCAAGGGAAATGGGAACACTCTGGAATACTGGTAATACTTCATACTTGCATGAAGTATTATCTTATGCTATGCAGGCAGCTTCTCAAAGATGGTGGTGGTCTTGGTGGTGATGATGATGATGACTCAGTATTTATTCTGTCCTCAGCACTGTTTGAAGCACTTATACATTAACTCCATGAAGTCCTATTATTATCTTCATTTTACAGGTGATAGACAGGTGCAGAGATAACTTCCTTGCCTGAGGTCAAATGAGTTAAGAGCGTGAGTTAAAACAAACCTTAAGAGAGAAACGGACTCTTTCCTATGGCTTAGAGATGATCTAGATTGTGGGTGAATGATCATCATACTTTTTAAAAGATAACACACATTCTTTCTGTTTTTAAGCTTCTGTATGTCAGAAACGTTATCACTTAACTATTATCTCTCCAGGGAGAGAGAAACCACAAAAAATTATGATCACAGTGAAGTATAGGAAAATTAATGCACAATGGAATTTATCTTTGAGCTCTCTTCTGGTCGAGAAAGTTAGTTGCCAAAATGATTTGTTTATCTGCCTCAACCACCCTGCCTTTTTGGGGGAGTAAAAATAGGAGAGACGAGGTGTCCAGAAGGAAAAGCAAACTGATTTTAATCTTGTGACAGTGTGCAGAGTTGGCTTGTTCCAAAGGCAAATTATCTAACCTTTCCAGCTACTTTGTTAACACTCTTGGTTGCTCGCCATTGGAGCTGCAACACATATTTCAGGTCAGGTTTCTTTATCCCAGTAATATGTCTTTAATTCTTAACTTATGGGGGAGAATTTGTGGTGGGAGAACAAGGAGGAGAGGAGGAAATGCAGTTCCTATGAAGTGTTGCTGACTCCAGCAATTCTTTAGCAGCAGTAATTACTCATTTTATATATGCTTCTCAGAGGAACCACGAAAGAAGAGAAAGTTCGGGCTATTACAGAAGCAGCAACAGCAGAAAATTCTGGATGTTAAATTGTGTGGTCCTGTTGTTGACTCTGAAAATAGATTCAAAGAAGACTATCGAAGCAAAAGAAAAATACCTCAAGGAACGGCAGCGGAGGTCTCCCACAGTTGTATTTACTACGTTGGATCAAAATGGAACTCATTTTAGGACATGGCAGTGCTGAGAATACATACAATTAGCGGGCATCAGGTGACATGACGTGTTCAGAGAGGAATTAAAGAAAGGGGGGATAGTCTCTAAAACTTGTTTTAAAACCTGATCATTATTCTTCTTCCTTCAGTATTTGTACAGTATGTATGTGATTTGGGGTTAGTGATTTGAAGATATTTCTGAGCACAGGCAACTGAGGGAAATTGCATTCTTTCCCTCTTTGGGGACTTTTAAGAATTAGATGGTTGTAGTCCAGTCCTGTTTGACAACAAGATGTTGGGATAAGTGATCTTTGGAAATTTCATCTGGCTTCGAGCTCTCGTCGTGGGCCTCAGAGTGTTTGCTGTGTGGAGAGTGAGTGGAGAGGACATTAGAGCAGGAGGGCCATGACCAAGAGAGAATGAAAACGTTTCTTTATGGGTGGTAGGATGGGGTGGAGATATATTAAATCTCTCTCACCTCCTTCATATATGACTGGAAAAACATTACTGCAGCCATGCAAACAGTTTTAAAAATTATTTGAACCATATGACCCAGCAATTTTACTCCTAAGTACATTGTACTCAAGAGAAATGAAAACATATGTCTACACAAAAACTTGTCCACAAATATTCATAGCAGCATTATTCATAACAGTTGAAAAGTGGAAGCATCCCGAACATCCATCCATGATGAGTGGATAAATAAAATGTGGTATACGCATACACTGGAATATCATTCAGCAATAAAAATGAATGAAGTAGTGATCCAGGCTACCACATGGAGGAACCTTGAAAACGTTACACTAAGAGAAAGACAAAGAAGACAGACACTAAAGACCACATATTGTATGATTCCATTTATATGAAATGTCCAGAAGAGACAAGTTTATAGAGACAAAGTAAGTTAGTGGCCACTTAGGGCTGAAGGGCGAAAGGGAGAAATGGGGGTTTCAATGCAGTGCTGATGAGTCTAGGATTTCTTTTGCGGGGGACAGATGTTCTAAAATTAAATTGTGCTGATGGTTCCACAACTGAATATACTAAATACCTTTGATAAATGTGCGTATACTGAAACCCACTGAATTGCACTTGAAATGGGTGAAATTTATGGTATGTGAATTTTATCTCAGGAAAGATACTTTAAAAAAAAAAAACAAAACCAACAACAATTTGACCTGCTAACATTCTAATTGGCCCATAGAGTTTACCTTAACAGTATTCACTTTTTAGCCAAGATTGCTTCCTCCTCCAACCTAAACTCACCCAACTCTTTCTGTTATTCTTACTGGGCAACTTGATTTTTATAGATACGTTATTATATGGTCTGTGCTAAAAATCACAGCCGGTCTGTTTTGGGGGTAGTAGTGGGAAGACCAGAGGCAGCCTTTGTGAGTGTCTCTACCGGATGTTAAAGGCAAATAGTTTTTAAAACGAAATAGTAAATGTTGTTGCTTATAAATTAGCAAAAACAAAGCCATCCTGGCTCCAAGCCATAGTTGACTTCGACTCTGATGACCGCTGCAGTTGTTTTTCATGATGTCCTCCTTAAATGCAAGAGAATTACTGAATCAGCCCTATTTCCTTTGGCTTGTTATTGGTGCACGATCAGCATTAAGACCTATTATAAATCATTCCTCTCTAACATTTTACTAAATTTCTTTCTCCCAGGCATCTTAAGGTTGTTCTTCGGCTGAGAAAAGGCTGCTCCTTTCCTGTATGGAGGAGGTGAAGAGCCTTCACCTGGAAGTAAAAACCACAGCAGATTGACAAGATTTAGGGAAACAATTACACTTTAGTTAGATAAACACTTTTATAGGCCAGCAGAGCATTTGTATCAGAAACCCACTTGTTATACTAATGTATACAGTCAGTCGTCTGTTGCAAAGCACTGTTCTGCCATTGGCCTCCCTGCTAGGTTCTCATTAGGACAGCACAGGTCTGTTGTATTTTTCATCTGAGACCACACCTCTCATTTGTAATCATTGGTTTTGGAAACAACAGGCTTGGAAGGAAACAGGAAACTGGAAGAAGACTATCTGGCAACAGTGGAGGGCAGAAGAGGGTAAACGGTCCTGAGAAATCAGCTTTGTCTTTTAGAATAAGCCGGCTTGTGTCCTAAGTGTCATCCTATAAAAACCAGCTCCTTGTCCTCTTGGACTGCAAAGTAAAATGAACCGTCATCCCTTACCCCCTGTCAGTTTGGTCCCTCAGGCTGTTTGCTGGTTCCCAGGAAGGGTTATAGCACCACCACTGGCTTGTTTACAGTAACATACTTTCATTAGTTGCTGGAATGGCAGCAATTTTGTTTTCTATCATCTAATTGTTATTGTGACCTGCTTTTAAGTGGTGATGTATCTTTTATATTTTTGACCAATCTAATTGCTTGCTCATTATGAAAGCTGCTGAGGATAAGCCCTTAGCTAGCGTCACGCGGGTGTATACAGCCATACCTTGTTTCACTGCGCTTGGCTTTATTGTGCTTCACAGGTGTTGCACTTTTACAAATTGAAGGCTAGACCCTCCACCAGCAAAAAGATCACTCGCTTTATTGCGGTGGTCTGAAACTGAACCCTCAATGTCTCCCAGGTATGCCTGTAAACGACATGAGTGTTTAAATTTATGTATTTGTTTTGACCTTAAAGGAGCAACTGTTATGGGAATGACAGTGACTGACTGTAGGGGGGGGTGTGAGGATCTGGAGGCTCTGTTATCATGGGAAGGGGGCCAGGTTTAATAACTTCACTATCAGAAAGCTCAGAACCCTCCTTACTTCTATGTATTTGCTTATTCTCTGCCTTATTCCAAAAAAAGATTTGGGATGGGCTTAAAACAATAGACATACCAACCATGTAAGCAGAAATACAAAATGAGGACAAAAGAAAAACAAGTGTAGTTTGTTAGCCATATGGGTTGATGTGGTTGGTATGATTGAGTTTGAAATTTGGTTCCAAGCTCCTTGGCAGGCAGGGACAAATGGGATGTGTGGTTAATCATACATGTGGCTCCAAGTCAGTTTTACTTTGTTCCTTCTCTGAGGACTGTGGCAGAAAGTCTTCCCTTTCCTGGTTCCTTTCGAGGTCAGGAAAGATCACAGTTGGGAGAAAGAGAAGGAAATAGACACATGTAAAATGCTAACTGTTCTGCTTGCCTCTGAACAGCTCCCTTACCCCCCAAATAACAGTAACACCTAGTTAGTGGTGGTGGTGAGGTGCCCGCTATGCGCACCTGCCCTGCTCTTGTATTCTGTCTGCCAGTCCTCTTCAGCCTGAAAGGGAGGGAAGCTTAGGGAGGTTAAAAAACCTTCTCTATCTAGGGCATTTTTTTCCTCTGCTGTTATTCATGAGTGACTTACCCAATGGCAGTCCTGTGTAGATGCAGCAAAAAAATCAAAACAAACTGGAGGCGATTTATGTTTCAGAGATCTAATAGGTAGTATGTGCTAAGCAACGGTCAAACCGCTCATACACAAACACTGAATATTGGTGAAATGCAATTACTAAACAAATACCTTCCATGTATAAACACTCCCTGGTGTTTGTTTAAATGGAGGTTGTTGGGAAATCACCTCAGCCTAACAGGTAAGATTACCTCTGAACTGGCCATTTTGTCCCAGACATACAGCAGATACATGAAAAAATTACATTGGTCTGTGTGTCTGTTTTTCTGCCAATACCATGCTGTTTTGGTTATTGTAGTTTAGCAGTATAATTTGAAATCAGGCAGAGTGATACCTCCAGCCTTGTTCTTTTTTCTCAGGATTGCTTTGGCTATTCGGGGTCTTTTACTCAGCCATAAGAAAAGATGAAATACTGCCATTTGCGACAACCGGGATGGACCTTGTGATAATCATGCTAAGTGAAATAAGTCAGACAGAAAAAGTTGAAAACCATATGATTTCACTTGTATGTGGGATATAAAACCGAAAGCAACAAACACGACAGAGACCCACAGACAAGGACTGTGGATTAGTGGTTACCAGAGGGAAGCGGGGAGCGGGGAGGTAGATAAGGGTAAAAGGGGTCAAATATGGTGACAGAAGGAAATCTAACTTTGGGAGACGAACACACAATGCAATATATATGACATACTGTTGAACTGTACACCTGAAATTTATTTGATTTTATTAATCATTGTCACCTTAATAATTTTTAATTAAAACAAATAAATTAAAAAATAAAAAGTTAAACTGACAGCAAAGGTCACATTTTCTCAGAAGGCATTTCTCCCCTCCCTCCTTTCCTCCCTCCTCCCCTTCCCTTCTTCCCACTCCCCTTCCCCTTTCCTTCTCCCTTTCTCCCCTCTCTCTTATTCGTTTGAGTGTTGCTGTATAAATTACTGTATTAATTTGAATTTGACTCATATAGGATTGGAGGCCCTAAATGAATAAGATAGTCATATCATTTAAAAAGTGTTCCCCCTTCACACGGAGATACTCAATGTAGTTTAAATGATAACACTCTGCTGGGAAGTACAAAGACGCCAGAAGTGGGCAGGGGAGCAGGATTGGGAATAGCAAGGCAGCTAGACCTCCGTCTGGCTGGTGTCTCGACAGAGGACAGTGCAGGCCAGTTAGAACTGGCGACACTAGCCAAGGATGATTTCTAACACACTGGAGCAAAATGTTCAACCTGAAAGTCAGCTAACTCTCAAACAAGATCTCTCCATAAATCCAGCGTTGGAATTTTAGAAAAAGTGAAAACAGAAATCAGAGCAATAATAGTAAACATCAGGGTTTAGTAAACAAATCAGAACACAAGCTAGGCAAAGAAGTTACAACATTCCTACCAAGATGCTGGCTGGCCACATCACTTAAACACTGTCATTTATCACAGTAACGTCCAAACGCTGTGAAATTGCCCTAGGAAAGCACAGCCCCCTGCTCCACTGGAGGGATTGGGCCCAGTCAGACTCTGCCATTTTAACATGAGGTAATGCCGGGTAAAGTTCTTTGCTGGCTGGGAGCTGACAGATTGAATAGCCTCTCTTGTTGCCTCTTCCCCAGTCTGGAGAAGAGACTGCCTTGACCCCTTCTAAAATCTGTCCAGCAGCAGCATTTTCCATCCTGTGTGGTGTTTGTCTTTATGGAGGTTAGGGTTATAACCCTGACCCGTACTACCGTTGCCATGGTAACTTCTCTTGATTTATAAAAAATTGTTTAATTTCCTGAAAATGTTGTTAGAAAATGTTTCTACGGGAGCACCCTCCACATTTGAAAATGTGACTTTTTGCTCTTAGAACTTTGTGGAGATAATTTTAAAAAGCAATAGACCAAAGTAAGGAGCAGATTTATAAATCTGAGACCGAGACGTGCTGACTGGGCAAATGTCCACTTTGCATATGTGCAGATTGCCGGATATCCACCTTAAACTTTCTTGTTGCCATTGCTTATCTGCTATCTTAACATTTTTGAGAATAAAAAAAAAAAAAAATTTACTGCTAATATCTCTGGTTTAAAGACTTAAATTCTGCAGAAGTATTTAATATGTTATTTTAAATCATTCCCACCCCCACTATGTTTTCAAAATATTTCCGTGAAAATTATTTTACTTTTTTTGCCTCCCACAATGAAGAGGCTGTGTATGAACTTGGCCCTGCTGATCACCTGTCCACATCTTATTTCTCTTTTCCTTGCCTATCTCACCCTTGAATGAGTGATTGTCTGTGTGTCCTGCCTTTCCCTTCTTTCCTCTTTGCAGCCTGACTGCTCTCCTTAACGTCTCTCTGGGGAGTCAGTCTCTGATGATGCTCTTTTGACCAAGGGACGCTGGGACTGGAGAGGTGCCCTGCAGTCCTGACAGCCTTACAGAGGAGAGTAGGTCCGGGGAGTGAAGTGGTGACTTACTCACCGTCAATTAAGAAATTGTTCCCATTGCTGGAGTGGAACCCAGGGACCCCAATTCCTATCACTGAGTTCTTCCTACAACAACACCTTACCCCTCCTCAACGTTTTTCTTCCCTCTTCAACTGTTACTCCCCCTCGACTCCTTTTTCTGTAACCCCTTTTCTGGCATTTCTCTTTGGGTTTCAGGATGTTACCTGAGCTTGGTTCTCCTTCTGTCTGCCTATCTATTTTTCCGTTTCTTTTCTAGATGCTCTTTTTTCCTCCTCAGGGGTTCTTGATGGAAGTATAGTCCTTGGATCTTATTTTCTCCTGTCTGCTCTCCCTGAGGTAGGTTGTCTGTTCTTGGGATTTTGGTTGTCAGCTCCATGCCAGATGCTCCCCAGACTCTCTCCACGCTTCTCAAGTGGAGCTCCAGTCAGATCTCCAAAGCACCTTACCTCACAAGTCCTACTTCAAGTTCCCAGGTGCCTGAAATGTGCTGTGGAAGAATGGCTCTCAGTATGGTTCTGTCTGGTGCCATAGAGGGTTAATCTCAGCTGTCACTTCCCGACTGTGTGACTCTGGATGAGTCACTTAATTCTCTAAGCCTCAATTGCCTTTTTAAAATGGAGACAATAGTAGTAGTTCTTTAGAGGGTTCACAGAGGATTGAGAGAGGTCTCTGTGGCACTTAGGGCTGGGTTTTGTGCCTGGCACACAGTACATAATCAAATGCTAGTTCTTTTTAGTATCTCTAAAATTGAATGTAAGAATCTTCCGAAGCCAGTCTTCTCCTTACCCTAGTAATGATTTATTAATGCAACTTCCCTGTCTCATCAATGTCACTGCTACCATCTTTCTTGGGACTTTTGAATCATCTTGGATTTACCTATTTCCTTCAAACCTTGTATTTGTTTGGTCACCAAGTTATTGACATATCCTTTGCAATTTATCTTGATTGTTGGTGTTTCTCCCCACTGACCCTGCAACTTCCTTATCCAGTCACCTAAGACCAGCACCTTTTGCTTTCAGATTCTTTCAGACAGGCTGGTGGATCACTTATAAAATGAATTTTCTGTAAATTGATTTCATTCATTTGTCCATTTGTTTACAGATCTATTCAGTGAATTACTTATTGAGAACGTACTATATGCTAGGTAGACACTCCGTTAGATCTTTATTTATCTTTATATCATCTTCACTTATTGGCAGGTGAGGGAGAACAAATTTACTACTATATGACAAATAATACGACCATTATTTTTTTAATAAAATTAACAACATTTTGTGGGAGTCCAACAGAGGGAGTGGTGATTCTATCTGCAGGTGAGGGAAGGATTCCCAGAAGAGAAGGTTTGATGAAGGACTTGAAAGTTAAGTAGAAGTTTCTGGGCAGAAGAGCAGGGAGGCCTCAACATACACAGAGGGGCGAGCAGAAAACACGTGTGGAGGAAACTTCTTCCATGTACATGGAGTGGCCGGTGTACAGAGCAGGGCATGGCCAACTATGGCCTTTGGGCCAGATCCTGCCTGCTGCCTGTCTTTGTATGTATACCATTTACATACCATAACGTTCATTTGTTTAGAGTATACACATCAGTGGTTTTTAGTATTTTTATAGAATTATGCAACCATTACTAGAATCTGATTTTAGAACATTTCCAGCACACAGAAAGGAAACTTTGTATCCACTGGCAGTCACTTCCCATTCCCCATGCTCCCACCTCCTGCCCTAGGCAACCACTGATCTACTTTCTTTCTTTATAGATTTGCCTATTTTGAATATTTTCTATAAATGGAATCATATGATATGTGTGACTTCTGTGACTGACTTCTTGCACTTAGCATAAAGCATTTGAGGTTCATCCATGTATTAATTATTTCATTCCTTTTTATTCCTGAGTAGTATTGCATTGTATAGCTAAACCACATTTCATTTATCTATCCAGCAGTCCGATGCCTGTTTTCATAAATAAAGTTTTCTTGGGGCATAGTCACACCCATTTGTTTATATATTGTGTATGGCTGCTTTCTCACTATGGTGGCAGAGTTGAGTAGGGTGATAGTAGTGTGACCTGCACGCATGGCCTGCAAAGCCTAAAATATTTATGATGATCTGACCATCTGCAGAAAAAGCTTGCCAACTCCTGGAATGGAGGATGGGGGCAATGGTGGGGTGGGCTGGGGCCGGGAAATGGAAGATGATAATGGAAAGGCAGCACGAGTAAGTATTTGGCCTTAATCCTGGGGATTAGTAATTCTCCAAGGGTGTGTGGTACATGAGCCCCCTGCATCTGAATCTCTTGGAGATGCTTAAGTTCAGATTGCTGAACCTCACCCTTGGCCTTCCAGCTGAATCTGTTGCTCCACACTTTTTTTTCTTAATTTCACCTGAACTTTTTTAATTCTCTCAATTCCTTGCCATGTTAGAAGCCCATGCATAAGTCTTAGCTCCTAAGCAAACCTGTCCCTGATTCCTTAACCCCCCTCCACCTCCCTCTTTTCTAAACATTGCTCTGAATCCACCCACCAGAGTCTGCACCTCCCAGAGCATGTTTTCTTGCATTATTAGCTGCTGAATCTTGCACACCTACTTGGAGAGTGGACTTTATAAGTACAGGAACCGAGTCTCTGTCCTCTTTTACATTGTGTATGTGGAGTTCTCGCACGGTCCCGAGGACGTTATTTAAAGTTATCACTGAAGTCTACGTAAGTTACTCCCCTTTTCCACAGTGTACCTTTATTTGGTTTGTGTTATGTCAGTGGACTTCATGTTTCCACCCCAGGCCTTTCTTAACTGCTATTGATGAGCAGGTATCTTCCATTTTACATTACTGCTTGGATTTCTTTTTCCTAATTAAATCTCATGCTACTGCAATTCTCCAGATCTCTGTTTCATTTTTTTCCCAGCCCGCTTCTGAGTTTTGTTACATTTTTCTTTACTCTTACGGATTTTAGTCATCTGCTAGTCAACTAGTTAGTCTTTTCCCTTCCTCGGTAGGCTAAAAAGCTATAAATGGCTTTTGACTGCATGCTGCTCCCTCGGGTGGCTCATTTGATCTGAGCCGGGTTTGAAGTTGGGCCATTGAGAATGATTTGTCCTCATGATGTAGGGGGCTGACGTCCAGCCAATTCTTAATATTGCTGAAGGTAATTAACCTTGATTCTTCCAACTGAAAGAGGTCATTTTACCCTACCTTGTATTGTTAAATACCTAGTAACTTGATTTTTAAATTTTATTTTATTTCGTTTTTGCTCAGTGAGCACTTAAAATATCCCTGCCTGTATAGTAATTTGTTCCCTGTTTAATGTGGCTTTTTCCTTTGTTTACTCTGGACCCGAGTCTTTCTAGTTTGTTTTCTAAGTCAGCTCAAAAGTTGCTGGTCATTGGATTTGGCAGCCTGTTCAAGCCTTACCCACCAGAACCCTACAGGAAGTTGTGTGTCGGCCAGAAGAGTCTGTTTATTTAGAGCATGGTGTCCAGCAGAAGCAATCCATTTATGAGGGTCTGGTCTTAAAGACACAGGAATCTGAATCTGTGTTTGGAAGACCTGCTGCTTTGGCTCCCATTGCGGTTGAGTGCTGTGTGCTTTCCTTTCCAGTCTGCCAGGGCACCTCAGCTGGACTGTCGGTTAATTGAAATTGTCCTTTCCTTGGGCTCCTTGGCCTTGTCTGAAATGCTAAAATATCAATGCCCAGATACTAGATAGCCTCTTTAAACTCATAAGGATGAGATTAATTTTTGTTGTTGTTGTTTTGGCTTTTATAAGTTTATTTAGCACCATTTTCTAGTGTTCTGGTAGGATTTTGGTCTGCGTGTACTCCTGATTTAGAATGCTAAAACTAAGTTGAAATAGGTATGCTTTGACTCTTGGGTATGGTTCTTTGTCCACAATCATCTGGCATTATCTGGGTTCTAGTCCAAGACACCCTACAGTAGTGCTTTATATTTATGGCATTTTTTTGGCCAAACCACAGAGTCCTTTGGCTGAATCTAGAATTTTTATATCCCTTGAGGGGAAGAGAGGCAAATTGCAGGTATGACACGGGTTCTTTTGAAGATAGAGAGACTAAATTAGATGTTACCAGGTCTGCGAGCCAAGGAGAGCCCACTATAGCATCTAGGATCACCGCAATAGCCTAACTTTTTTCTGGAGCCCAAACACCCCATTGTGCACATTAAAGTTTAATTTCTATTTGTTGATGACCTGATTCTTTTTGAAATTTGTTTTTCAGCAAGTTAGTGAAATTTGTTTTTCAGTACTGGGCTTGCCACAGGGTAAGTACTCTATATCTGTGCACTGATTTGAATGGAAACTGCATTCATATCTTAAGAGGTGAGACACCCAAAAGTGTGCCTAGTGATGTGGATTCATAGGCAGGTAAGGTGTCTTGGGAACGAGAAGAAAGAGAGATGGCAACTGCTGAAAGGACTGAGAAAAGAAAGGTAGAGAGAAAAATGAGGTATCACACTTCTTAGCTTTAGCCATGATCCTGGGGTGGGATGAGGGGTGTCCTTTAGTGTCTAACAGTTAGAGTTTTTTGTGAGGTGGAAGTTATATTGAGATTTCTACCTCAGAATAGCTCTTAAAGGGCATCGACTTTCTTGAAGTCTTAGGTAAATTTAACACTTAATGAAGTTAAAAACATATTCTCCTCCTCTCAAACTCAAGTAGACAGACATGCAGGGAGTGCTCTCCTCGGGAACCAGAGGTTTCTAAAGATGAAGGAGAAAGCTGAAGTCCAAGGCAGCCACAGGTCCATCCAGACATAGACGTGCGTGCTTTGGTGTGAGACAGATGGGCATTTAGAGTGTCTCCTTTGCTTGCCATGCTGAATCTCAAATCTGGGGGTCTTTGAAAATCGAAGGCGACTGAAGAATTTAATTTCTTTTGATGAGTCATGCTTGAGCATTTTGCCTCCATCATCTGGCTGCAGAGGACTTTTGGGGGCCCATTACCTTCCCTTATATTCTGAACACCTCCTAGATTTTCATCTGGTGCAGTTGGCCAGAGGGCTCTGCCTGTGGTGCCCACTGTGAGTTCTTTCTGCTGAGCCCAGCACCTTTTCCAGGCTTTAATTCTGGCCCTTTACTGTTCTTTGTTATGTTGTTAGTGTACGTATTGCTATTTATTTTTGTTTCTTGCTTTCATATGCGTTGAAGATTCCACTATTTCCCCCCTTATCACCACCTGTGGTTAAGATGGTGAGAATCTAAACGAAATGGTAATATTGCCATTGTGAACAAGTATTTCTCTGAAAAGATCTTTTTTGTGAGTGCATTTTTAGTGCTGTTAATATCTAATTCCCAGTGTTTTAGTTGGAAACTATTCAAATTTCCCAAATCATAAAATCTTTCAAAGCCTACTCCAAGTTACTTTTTCTTGATTCAGTTCTCCCCCTATTTGCATTAAAAAAAAAAAAAAAAAAGCCTGCCTGTTTCCAAATAGGGAAATGACCTATCTTTATTAGAGACCAGAGTGGTACGATCTCCTGACGCAGGTTGTGTTTTTTGGATGTGTTTTTGAGCAGCGTGCAAGGGTAATTTTTAGTCCTGCTTTTGCCATGTGTTCTTATATACATTTCCTAAACACTTTCCCTGGCTTGGTACTATTACTGTGTATATGACCTACATGTGTTTCCTATTTTTTATGACTCATACTTACGGTACTCATAAAGATTTATCCTTTATCTTGGCTCTGAGTAATGAGCCCACTTGTGCATTTCCAACGGAGATGTGGGTTGGGACTTTTGCATTTAATCCTGCAGAGTAGGCCTCTTGAAGGCATAGTGCAGGAAGCATGACATATTCATCTGAAGTTACTACTCACTTCTCCTCCCTGAGGAAACAGTCAGCTCAGTTTTTGTGAATTTATTAATTTGTGTTTTCCAGGTTTTCCTTTCCTATTGCCCCTTTTAGCCATTTGCTGCTTATGAGTGAGACCACCAGAGGGTGACTAGATGGAACAGGTGCTCTACTTTTCCCTGCCGGTCACTGTGTTAAAAGGTTTGGTGGAGGAAGAAATGGAAATAATTAAACTGAAATGATATTCGTAATACACGTGGCAACAAACACCCAGGTGGTTCTTCTCGGGTTCAAATAAACATTCAGACCCAAGAGACTGTCACAGGCCATAGGTGCCTTCAGTCTACTCAAAAGCATATAGGATAGGGACCATCGCTTGCAGCAGGGAAACAGTGTTCCTTTTATTTTAGGTGCCTACAGATGCCTACACATCGATTTCTATAGCCACCTGGAGCTCTCCAATTGGTAACTCAGATGCTGGGAGATCTGCGTGTGTGTGTGTGTGCGTGTGTGCGTGTGTGTGTGTGTGTTGCCCTGGTTTAAAGCCTCACACCTCCTAGGAACTAATTGGCAACTATGCTCTATAGCAGCGGTCCCTGACGTTTTTGGTCCCAGGGACCTGTGGTCCTATGGGAATCTAATGCCTGATGATCTAAAGTGGAGCTGAGGCAGTGAAGCTAGCTTTGGGGAGTGGCTGCAAATACAAATGAAGCATCACTTGCTCACCTGCTGCTCACCTACTTCCTGCTGTGCATCCCAGTTCCTAACAAGCCATAGACCAGTACCAGTCCATGGTTCCTGGGGGTTGGAGACCTCTGCTCTATAAGAATAGCTTCTATGGTTCCCATGAAGGACATGCTCAGTTTACAAGAGTCACTCCTCTCAGGGGAGCCCCCAAATATCTCTTTGTATCAGATATTTTTAATTTTTTCCAATCCCAATACAGTTAACCAATCAGGGGTAATTTTAACTAAAAAAGCAAATTACCTTTTATTTTAGTTGATGTATTGTTTTAGGTTATAAGACTTACAGAGTTAAGAGAGTCAACAGAAGATCAAATTCTCATGTAGAAGAAGAGTATATCTTGCTAACACTTTGTCCACAGCTGTGGATTTTATTCTTTTTATTTGTATTCCTGGCTAAGTAATGGCTCCCAAAGATATGCCCACATCCTGATCCCCCAAACCTGTGAATGTTACTATATGAGTATCCGAAAGAAAGTCTTTGCAGATGTGATTAATTGAAGGATTTTGAGGTTAAAAGATTCTCCTCAGTTATTCGGATGGCTTCTAAATGCAATTATGTTCCCTTGTAAGACAGAGATTTGACATAGACGAGGAGAAGGTAATGTGACTATGGAGGCAGAGATGGGAGGGATGTGGCCACAAACCAAGGATATCAACAGCTGTGAGAAACTGGAAGAGGCAAGGAATGGATTGTCTCTTAGAACTTCTAGAGGGAGTTTAGCTCTGCTGACCCCTTGATTTTGGCTCAGAAGTACTGATTTTGGACATCTGGCATCCTGAATTATGAGAGAATAAATTTCTGTTGTTTTAGGCCACCACGTTTTTAGTAATTTGTTACAGCAACCACAGGAAACTTATACACTCCTTGGCTCATATTAGCTTGGGAGATTATCTTGAGTTCCATGAAGCCCTCCTGTGCCCATTTTGTTCACTGCTTGTGTTCTCCATCTCTGTAAAGGACCCTACTACCCAATTACCAAGGCCAAAAACCTTGGCATTATCCATGACTTCCTATGTTTTCTCAGATGTCACATCCAATCCTATTTATTCTGCTATAAAAATATATTCTGAATTTTCCCACCTTTGGCCTCCATCTCCCTCTCCTGCAATCGCTACCGCCACCTTTGGTCTAAGCCACTATCACATCTTGACTTGAGACATAGTAGACCCTAATCCAGGTCCCTTAAGATGGCAGGATCTGGGGCTAAAGTGCCTGTGTTGGAAGCCTGACTCTGCTGTTTATGAGCTCTGTGACTTTGGGCAAGTCATACTATCTATATAGTATCTATTTCATATGTTGCTATGACAGTTAAATAGTTAAAATGTGACAAGTGCTTAGAATAGTGCTTAGAATATAATAAGCACCCAATAAATGTTAGCTACTATCATAATTAGCTAATAAGACCTATTCTCCATGTAGCAGCCCGAGGGAATTTTTTAAAACTTAAGACCAATGACAAAATTCACCAGCTCAACTTCCTACAGTGGCTTCCCATTACATTTAGAATAAACCCCCCAATCCCCAGCAGAGCTTACATTTCTTCTCCCACCACTCTCACCATTTCACTGTACTGTAATTTTCGGCCCTGATGTCCTGCAGAGATGCAGAGCACACTCCTGCCTCCCCCATCCTTTGCTGAATGCACTTCTCCCAGTTATTCACATGATGTGTACCCTCCCTTCATCTAGTTCCTGCCCAGCAGTTATCTCTGCAGAGAGCCCTTCATTGACTACCCCATTTAAAGTAGCTATACACCCCTACTCTCTCCAAATCCTGTTTTACATTTTTAAAATAACTCAAATCACAACCTGATATTTATATTTATATGTGTTTATTGTCTGTTCTTTCCAGTAGAATTTCCATGAGATGTCTTATTTTGTACACTACCTTCAGTAATTAGAGAACAAATTAGAAAACCAGCACATAGTGAGCACTCAAATGTATGTGAAATAAATGCTTTTGTGAACAAGTGGTATATTGATTGTAACAGTTTAGCTTTATTAAACACTGTTAGAAATTTTTTATTTGTAGATGATTTGGTCCTTAATTTGTTAAGATCTTTTTCATTTAAACTTGAGCAAATCTGTAGAGCCATGCAAGTCTCAGTTTCTTCATTTGTCAATATTAAAAGGTTGGAAAGATTGAAATCTGATGTTTCTCTCAGTGCTATTGTTTTTTTGAGTTTACTTTAGGAGTTAAAGGAGTATTTTTAAATTCAGTTAATCCAGGCCTCCAATATGAAAAACAGTATAATTTGCATTTAGTAAAAAATATCAATTAAAAAGTAGAATTGAAAAGTTCCTAGAAATTGTTAAATTAGAAAGTATCCTTAAAGAAACCCTTGGCACACAGTGGGTAAGGAGCCACCTGATTGCTGAAATGTAAACTAAGGATATCTGACGTCTTCTTATGTGTTTTTAAAAAATCCTAGAGTTACGTGGGATTTACAGATCTGGGGGCAAAGCTGGCCTTCAAATACTTGGGAAAATGCTTTTGAGTTTCATAGCCTAAATCTTACTGCCTTGAACAGTAGAAATTTCATGATTTCCAAGCGCCTGTGCCTTCACTATTTCAACAGGACAGTGTACACATAAAGAATCCTTCTCCTTCTCTTATTTATTGAAATACAGAAGATTAAAGGAACTAATTATTTCAGTTTGCGGAGCATAGGCCCCTCCCCACGTAATTGGAACCAGGCAGCTGGGCAGTCAGTCACGGGCAGCAGCAGCCTTCGAGGACTGTGCTGCGTGCAAAGCGTTGTGGGAGTGACGCAGGCCGCAGCCGTGGAGCTCACCGTTCCATGTGTGGAGCGGGGCAAAGAACCACACCTGTAAACAGAAAGGACAGAGACATAGAAACATACTATTGCCTTAAACACACATAACAGAAACTTAACCAAAGTTAATCAGCTACTGCCGGGCTGAGATAAACAGAGGTGCTAAAGAAGCAGGCATGTTGGAAGGACACGGGGCTGGGTTTTGGGGAGGGTTGTTGCTGGAGTAATTGGAGCCAGGTGTGCTAGCCTGGCAATGCTTTTTGGAGGTGAGAATTGGGAGAGGTTTGAAATAGGGATGTGGTTTGGCTGAGGGCTAGCCGCAGAATTTTCAGACTAGGGGAGGAGGCTGGTAAATAATGGAGCCGAGTTGAGGAGTGTGAACTATGTTGAGGACAGCGAGTACCTTGGCAGCTGTGGGAGCTTGTGTCTGATGGCCTTGCCTGTTGGTGTTTATGGTGGGAGAACTGATGCTCAGCTTACTACTATTGCAAGTCTTCCAAGCTGAATGAACTGATATAATCTTTACCACTGGAATGGCAGTTTAGGTAGACCTCTAAAGATAAATGCTTGTCCCCTAACTTCCCAGCCACAGATTAGTAGAAACTTCTAACTTTACTTCATATTCCGGTGATTTCAGCTGTCTTGGAAGGAGTTCATGGCTTTAGCATGTCCCAAGTTTCTATTTTTTTGGAAGGCATACTCCAGGATAGAAAGGCAGGTGATTGAGTTTCTGTTCCAAAATTTGAGGTCTCCTGAGAGATGTGGTGTTTGGGGTCCAATATGGAATGAATGTGATAGTCTCAGGACCATTCTTTGTTGGATTTCAGAGTCCTCCAAATTGCAGTGAGATTTGGAGATCAAGACTTGAGGCTGCTGAGTGTAGCCTTGACTAAACAGAAATAACAGCAAACATGAGGCCGGACATAGTGAAGATGATTGCGTTCGCACTTGGGCCTGGTTTTTAATGAGACTCAAATCCCAGTGGTTATGGAGAAGGCTGAGAAATGGCAGAAAAGCCGTTCACTATTAGGAAGCCTGAGGGTCATATATGCAGCTGTCATCAGTTTGTGTTCCTGCTTAAAAACAAAAAACAAACAAACAAAAAAAACAAGGAACCTGTAGGTAGGCAGTAGTAGCACCACATGGAGCCAAAGACAAACACAGGTAGGCTGATTCCTCAGAGAATTTCGAAAACTGCCATTTTGGTCAATTTTCTCAATACCCCTGCAAGGGAGTTGTTCTTAGCTCAAGGTCATGAGCTAGGAAGTAGCTGGTAGAGCCCAAGCTTGAATCTGCAGCACACACCTCATATAGATGGGGTCGATGTCCAGTGAGTGGCTGTGGGCAAGATGGGCTTTCTCAAGGTTTAGACATTCATTCAGTCATTAAATCAGTATTTGCTTAAGCACCTGTTATTTGTCAGATGCACTACCAGGCACTGGTAGTCCTGACACCACTCACCTTGAGAATTTGCCAAAGGTAGCAATGATACAGTGGATAGCAAGTTCTCCCCCTGCTCCTGCTCCCCCTTAGAAGATCTCAGCCTCCTTGCTTTCCTTAAATGTGGGCTTAAGTATTGCTCCTGGTGGTGTTTGTTGACTTTATTCACATTAGAGGTAAGTCTTTGAGCTGCAATAAAACAGCTGTTTGGGAAGAATTACATGTGAATAGCTGGGTTGTCATCTATAGGTTAAGAGCTTAGAAAGGGGCAGGTTGGAGCTGTCCTGCCCTGTTACTAATGATAACTCCGTTCTATACACACAACTCTCTTTACTGGATTATTTGTGCCAAAATATTACCAAATAGCTTGGAAACAGGTTAGTGTTTTGCCCTTTAGGGAAAAAAGACCATGGAGTTGAATTTGGAAAGGAATCTTGGAAAATGTTTCAATAAAACAATGTATCATTCACATGCCCAAAAATTCACTGCAGGCCTCTTGCTGGCAGAATCAGATGCACTTTGAGATATATTATGACTTGATCTTGAATTCTTGTGTATCTTGAGTAGGCTGAAAATGAGTTATTTTTGTTTGTTGGCAATGACCTTTTATCAGAACTACCTAGGAGATATGTTTTAGATAGACGTCAATAAACTTATTGGTAACTTTCTATATCTACAGCTGCCTTCTTTTCCCTTCAATTTTTTAAAAACAGTGGAGAGATTGCCCAGCACCATATTGGGGAGTTAACCCATATCTTTCCTTTGTCTTTCATACATTCATTCATCTATTCATTCTAAAAATGTTTTTACCATGTGTAGGCACTGTTTCTAGTACTAGACATAGTGATAAATAAGGCAGAATTTTAGCCCTCGTGCTGCTTACATGGATTTGAACACAAAAGTACCCAGGTATTTAAGTGACAGGAGGGGGTGGTCATTAGGATGGTTGGGAAAGACTTCTTTGAGGAGTCTTAATGAAAAAACAGAGTGAACCATGCACAGATCTAAGGGAAGAACAGGCCAGATAGAGGATCTGCTGATACCAAGGCCCAAAGCTTGGAAACAGCTCATAAGGGTGAGTGAGAAGGCGAGTGTGACTGGAATAGAGCAAGAAAGAAAGTTGTGGGAGATGGGATTAGTTATTTAGTCAATGGTCAGATCATGTGGTGCTTTGCAGGGGAAGTTGTTTCTTGGCATTTCTTATGTATTCTTGTCCAGTGTTTTAAAAGGCTGGCCCTGAATTCTGAAGACTCAGGGAGTCCTTTCTCAATAACAGAACTGGTTTCATAAGGAGAGACATGGATAGTTCCACTAGCAGGATGAATAGAAGATGGATTACTGGTGGATTACTGGAGTGGATAGTTGAGTACTCCGTCCCTATGATGCCATAGCCAAGTGTGGAACTTGGATATGTCGTTACCTCTCTGGGCTTCAATTTTCTAATCTACACAAACGTCTGGAGTAGAATATCTCTCCTCTACCACTAAGAGTCAATTATTTTTATTATAAAAAAATTTCATTTTGGGTTTTATCCTCTTGCTTGTTATAGACTTACAGATTACAATAACCAAGTCCACTGGTTCTAATTTCACCCCTTTCCCTATTCCTTGGCATTTAGAATAGCCAATGAAGTATTTGAAGGGCAGGGATGGGGGGAGGCAAGAAGAAGTAAACAATGGAGAAAAAATAAGAGACCTTCATAACTTCAAACCTTGGATCCAGAGCTGGCTAGTGTGTCTGTTGTACTATTTAGTTCATTGCCCATTGCCTTGAACGACTTCTCAGTCACCAAAGGAATCGACTGTAATGACTGAGACTTGTTCTCAGCCTAATGATTTACGCTTAGTCAAGAGTAGCCATTGTCCTTATCAAGGGGGGTTATCCCATCAAAACAGTGGTTTTAGAACCTGACAGTGTAATAATGTTGTTTGTGTTGACTCTTTTGTTTTTAAATCATATTTTGATTTATTGGAAGCTCTGTATTTCAATAGAAAATAGAAAAATCTGTCAGTCTTCCTGAATTTCAGTGTAAGTCATGTAACTCTCTTATTGAGAAGTGTATCTAAAAGAAATCAGCAAAACCAAGCAAATTAACTTGTCTTAACACTATTATCTTGTCAACACTACCTATTTTATAAGACATTGTAAATCTTGATTTACCCTTAGGATTAGCTTTGAGTGTCATGATTTGTTTTGCTTCTGCCAAGCATAAAAGACTACAGGGCACATACTGACCCAGAATTAAAGTAAAAAAGAAAAAAAAAAAATAAGAAAAGGAAAAGAAAGGAAAGAAATTCTCTAAAACATGTTCACACTGGTCTGACAAGTTTGATAAATTCATTTTGGGATATTTTTAGTTCTCGGGAGAAAAAAAATCTTCTGTTTTGTTCTCTTATATTCACTTTGGCAGATTAAACTAAACTTTTGTCAATCTTTCCCATTAATTGAGTGCACAAATCATTTAGGGAGACCCGTCATTTATGAATTGATGATTCAGTCACATCGGCCCATTTATTCTTTCTTGTCAGCTACATCTATTCCTAGGGATCCGTCTTGAGGACTATTACTGACTACCAGTTGCTCAGAGAACTGCAGGCTTTGGTCTAGCCACTTCATTTATGGCAATTCTGAATCCCAAAGTAAGATATTTCAGCAGAACAATTTTTTTTTAAAATGAACAGTATGTTCAGAATCGTACACTAGGAGGAAGACAAGATTGGAAAGCACCAGTGTTTGTGGTTTATAGTGAAAGTTACTTTCCTCTGTTTTTAAGGTGTGGATAATTAACTTCTTCTCCCTGAGGGCAAACAATAAATTATTTTCTGTAAATCAGACAAGCCTATTTTTATTCTAAAATTGCTCACCAACAGTTTACTTCCTTTCTTTTTTGAAAAGAATACTATAAGAGAGATTATGACCCCAAACTGTTTCAGTTGTGTACTAGAACACTGGAAACATTGCTGGATCTTGCCAAGATTTAGGACATCTCAAGAAGACATTGGTAGGGTGCAGCATGGTAACCTGTTTTTACCTCAGGGATGATGGTAAAGTAGAAAGAAAGATAAGAGACTTGCTCTGGCTCATTTCTTACATAGTAGAGAATTAAGGGTAGGACTTAAGGATTTTTGCATAGAATAATGTAACCAGGACCAGAATTACCAGGCCCCATGAGTTGTTCCTTGTAAAAATGCTCAAGGCTAGTAACTCATAGTAGTTGCCTAATTCATTGATTATTTATGGTTAAGATATACCCCCAAACTCAATAAATGTTTATTGAGGGCCTGTGAGCTAGAGACAAAGCCAGGGAATAAATTCCTCAGGTGTAGGAGAACTTGAGGTTGAGGACAAGGTTTCATTTTCTCACCTTGCAAGATACTCTTAGGTAATTCATTAACAATGACATTCTGTAAGACTTGAAATAGGATCCTATACAAAATGGAAATTTTTTTTAGCTCTATTTGATATATATTTATTTGGGCAAATAAGTGAGGTGATTGAAGTATGTTTAATGCATTAATGTGATTAGCTAAGTGACACTTGATATGCCAGAAGTTGATGTGCCGTGCCCATTATTTATTGGGAGGGAAGCCATGGCCACATCTCAGTGACTTATATTACATGCTATATTCTTTAGATTGCTTTTACTGATTAGTTAAGCTTGGCTTTCACGGCCTATTGAGATCTGGCCCTGATCTTCCTTTCTACTTTATTTCTCTATTTTCTTTCATATATTTCCTCAGTTCTGTTTGAATTAAATGTTCCCAAACTCACCCATGCTTCTCCTGCCTCCTGCTCTGCCGTTTCTCTTGAGATCTTCCCTGCCCTCCTCCTTGCCCTGTCCCCTTAGTTCTGCTTGTCCCTGCCCTTTTCACCCTCAGGGCCCAGCAGAAGTGCTCCCTTCTGGCTTCCCACAGACATATTTAATCTGTATATCTTTTTGCCCCCATGAAACTGTGAATTTCTTGAGGGCAAGTTTTGTACCGGATTAGTATTTGAAGCCCTTTCACATATACATAGTGGTGCTTCTCAAATATGAGTTTATATGTTTTTACAGTTTTTGTGGTATTCATATACTACCTGTATTATAATTTTTCTAATATTTTTCTTTAAATTGAAAAAAAAACCTAGCTTCACACTAAACATCCTAAATATGAACTCATGCTTTTAAGACCCATAAAAACAAATATCTAAGAAATTTAAAAAATATTGTTTATCCCCACATTTTGGAAAAGATTGAATAACCAAAGTGCCTTACACATAATAGCCATTTATTCTATGCAGAATGAATAAATGACTGCACAAAACATTAAATAAGAACATCTTGTTAGCTTAGGAACTTTGTAATTGTTAACCTGGAAATGAAACAGGGGAGAAGCTAGAAAAGACTGAGCAAGTCTTTAAGTAGAATCATTCTGGTCTGTGAAGGATTTAGGTGTTAGACCTTGCAAAGTGTTGGGCCATTGCGGCTTGTGGAACGATAAGTTCTGTGGATAGCAGACTCCGTGTTGATTCACTGAGCACCTTGCTGAAACCCCAGAAGTTGTGCAGGTGGACTCCCTCTCCTTAATAGATTCAGGAAGCAACACTATACTTGGGATGCGTCTAGAGAAGAGGAATGTGATAAGTGTGTGGATGCATAACATTGTTCTAACCGCATTTCTAAATGTTCTGTTCAGGGTAATTTGAGTTAGAGTTCTCCTTACCAATAAGTGTTTTTTATGAATGCATCGTGTACTACCATGTAATTGAGTTCTGAGGATTTTCTATAAATTCTTGCAAATGGGAATTGTATATTTTTCTTACCCAACTTTTGAGGATGTTGTAAGGCTACTTAGGTGTACCACTTTGGGTTCTTTAAAATAAAATAAAATATGAATGTTCTATATATTCAAGCTACAGTTAGCATAATTAATAATTACCTTTAATCATTAATTAACTGTAATGAAATTAACTTTAATAAAAATTGAAGGCTTTTATAAATACACAAAGAAATATTTGTTTCTAAACTTTATAGTTGCTGCTTCTGTATAGTGTAGAAATAATATACTATGTTTTCTTATTTGCTATTTAAACTATAGCATAGACTGAGGGTAGCAGATCAGATACTACAGGTCATTTTCTCATTTAGTGTAAAATAAGGTTTAGATAATTTTTAAAAAATGTATAGGAATTAGTCCATGTAAGGTCGATATGGGATAAAGTCTATTAAAGGTTTTATCAGAAGAATCACCTTTTTTAAAAGAGAGGGTTGAGATCAACAGCTGTTCTAGCATGGGCAGGGTAACTTGATATAATGGCATACATTTTTACTCTGGTCTGCTCCTAGAGCAAATTTGAAATGGTTGTTTTGGAAAAATGTGCTATGAATTTATCTCTAGACCTTCACACCAGAGCAGTTAGTTCAGCCTAGCAAATCCTTGGCATTTGATGTGCATCTTTCATAACAGAACTTTGATGCTGTGACTTGATGCCTTGAAATCAGCACAACAAAATGGTGCTTGAAGAGCAGTGTTTACTTTGATCATTTTTCAACTTCTGTGCCCCAGTCTTTTCACGGAGTACAAATTGCTTTACCAGAGTTATGGGGCTGAAGCCCATGGACTGTTTTTGTAGTCTAGTTGCTGTGGTGATTCTTAGCCTTCCATGAAACTCCATCTCCAGGGAAACAGAAACCTTTGCAGCTGTCTCAACCTTTTTGGTGTTGTATCTGGTGGAGGTCTTCAACGAGTTTGTAGCAAGCCTGAGAGTGGTCAGTTTGTGCCAGGGTAAACAAATACATGGAAAACAGGGCATCTTATTCCGGACACGTTGTATTTCAAAACAAACAGCTCCGTTATCCTTTTCCCAAATTATATGAGGACTTTGAAGTATCTCCAAGTCTGGCTGAAGCCATGGAGCTGTTGTTGGTCATGATGATGATATGAACAAGAGCTTTGGGAGAATGGCTAATGACATTAATAGAGTTACCAGGTGGGGAAGAAAGAGGGTGATGGTAAAGGAGAAGCTTTAATGGGGCTTGTGTGTGCCCAGTGAGGAGAGGTTAATTTAGGAAGAGGGTGTGTGCCAACAGTTTGGTGTTTAGAGCACTGTGAGGAAAGCTGTTTTGATTTTAAACTCGAGAGGGGGACAGTATAGACAAGACTTTCCTTCTATAGGAACCAAGAGAATGGAGAAAAAATAGCCATCGTTTTAAGGGGTAGAAGTAATTATAGCTAATACTTAAAGAGCACTTACTGTGTTCCAGTCGGTGTTCATATGACATGTTAAATCCTTTGACATGTGATGGAATAGACATCAGTATTACCACCGTGTTACAGTTGACGACACTAATACCCGTATGGTCTTAACATGCTCAAGGCCCTAAGGCTGGTAAGTGGAGAGCTGAGATTCCAACTGGCTCCGAGTCATTAAACACTAGGTCAAACTGCCTGTAATTTAGAAAGGAAGGCTGAGTGACCCAAAGTATTGGGTTACAAGTGGCTAACTTGTAAGAAAATGTAGATCTTGGAAGAGATTTAATTATGCTTTAAAATATGTTTATTGACTTGTTCATTCATTCTCTCATCATTAAATATTTAGTACCTACTAAGTGCTAGGTATTAGACTAGGCTCTCAGGTGATAAAAGACAAGTCCCAACCTCTCCTCTCAGATAGTTTATATGTGCACAGTTAATTCGATACAAGGAAACAGGTGCTAGGTGCTATAAGAGAAGGGTCAAGAGCATCCCATGGAAGAGCTTCCTTTCTCTGGGGCACTGATGGCATGAAAGCTTCTTTAAAAGCATGGTACTTTTTCTATGAAGTGAACAAAATTGATCCCATGTGAAAATACGAAAGTGCAATTAATTATGTTAATACATGCCTCTAACCTCTTTCTAAACAGAATTGAGAAATCTAATTTGCTGAGTTTGTGTGTCGTTTGTCCTTGAGAATTTCCAAACCACAGTAGAGCAGTATCTCCATTTTATAAACAGCTCTGGTAGGACTAGGTTCCAGAGTAGTGGATGGAGAGTGCTTCACAATGAGGAAAAGGGTTTGAGAAGGCTTCAGAGATCCATCTTTGTAGGAGAAAGTTCCTGTGATGCCTCAAGTGATTACTCTGCAAAGGTCCTGAAATCTGTTGCGGGCCCGTCTGCAACTAATACATAGTTTTTAACTGGAGCAGCGTGTTATGAGTGCTTCACAAGTATTAACTTTTATTTATTCCTCATAACTCTCAAAGGTAGGTGCTATTTTCTTGTTTTTTAGATGATACAATAATGGCACAGAGAGGTCAAGAAATTTGCCCAAGGTTACACAGCTAAGGAATTAATGGAGCTGGAGTTAAACTCTGGGGGTTCGGTGCAAGTGTCCATGCCCTTAATCATTACACTCTGCTCATTGGTCATATTTTACTTCATGCATCCCATTTTAAGCCATAAGGAATTAATCAAAAAGCAATCTCTTAGGTGCTGATATTCTTGGGATAGCTTGAGGCAAATGTTAAGATCCCTCCTCCCCATGGAACATTCGGTCATCCACTGCCCTAGGAGGGATGGTTCTTATTTTGCACATCATCCATTCTTCGTTTCTCAGTGCAGACTGGGAACCTTCCATGGTGAGTGGAAAATTAATGGAAGAAGAAACAAAAATCATATAGTTTTGTCACTTGTTAACGCTGGTTAGAAAGTTTGCTTAAAGATGTGAAATATCTAATGATGACTTTGACTTTATCAGATTTCTCTTTCTGTTCTAAAAACAGGGATGTTTTAGATTATTTTCCACCTGTCGTGGTCTGAAAAATTTAACTGTTCATCATCTTTTTTTGAGGGAATAATTTTCCTTACACTTTAGAGTTTACAAAGAATTATATTTATAATAAATATAAATTATTTAACCTCAACAATCCTATGTGATTGCTGTGATCTCTTATGGTTAGGGGAGATTTAATTTATTAATTTATGAAAAATAGTGGCTTGTTCAAAGCTAGTTCTAATTTTGGAATCTAGGCTTATAAGCAAGAGGCAACAAGCTCCCACAGACTCACATGGACAGATGTGACCTGAACCTACCACAACAATATTCTGAACTCTTTATGAAATATTAAAGAACTGTCATCACTTCCCTAATAGATTTGCTGTATCCTAGTATCATATTCTTTTGAAATAATGATTGTTGAGAAACATTCTCAAAGACTTTATATACAGCTTACTAGATATATGAATTTTTAAAAGCTGATTTAGCAAACTTCTTTAGAGAAGAAATGAATTAGAAGTGAGTGAAGTGATTCTGGACATCTTAAGAAAAGTATTCAATAAAAAAGTCACGGAATCCCTAGAGTCTAAGGTCAGAAGGGGACTTAGTGGTCATCCAGTCCAGCTTATACTTAGTTTGTGGATTTTGTTTGTAGAATATGTCTGATGAGTGGTCATCCAGCCAATCTAAGTAGTTCAGAAAATTAGAGAGTGGGAGAAACAATAAAATTTATCATGTTGACAGATTTTGCCTGTTTCTTACAGAGAAGTTTGGGTCCAATTTGTCCTGCTGCTTTTGCCTCTCCTGACCCTTGATATTCTCTTCTCTCCCAACACATCCCAGAAATATCTCCCTATTGATGTTGTATTATAATCATCTCTTCATGTGTCTGTTTTTCCTCTGGACTGTGAGCAAATGAGGAAAGATATGCTGCATCTTACTCATCTTTCTCTGCCAGTAATTGACATGGTGCCTGACATGTTATAGGTATTTAACTAATGCTGTTTGAATAAATGAAAAAAAAAATGCATAGGAATTACCACTATCTCATTCCAGAACATTTTTCATCACCCCAAAAAGAAACTCCATACCAATTAGCAGTCACTCCTATCCTCCCCTAGCCCTAGGCCCTAGCAGCTACATACTGTAGTCTGTTTTACGTCTCTGGATTTGCTTGCTCTGGACCTTTCATATAAATGTAATAATACATGTGAGCTTTTAGTGTCTGGCTTTTTTCACTTCACATGAGGTTTTCAAGGTTCATTCATATTGTGGTGTGTATGCGTACTTCCATCTTTTTATGGCCGAATAATATTCTATTATATGGATATACCACATTTTGCTTATTTCACATCACATTTTTATAGAGAGACTTGTCAGTCAGATTTCTTATTTTTGCTTGAATATTATGAGTGGCAGAGAATCTTAATTATTTCTACATGACACTGGTAATTTTTAAATATTTAAATTTATAATCTAAGCCCAAATATTTTATAATGCAGTCCTCCGCCCCCCGCTTCTACTTTTCCCATTTTGGCCCCACTTACTGTTTATTAGTGGTATTTTCAAAGGATGAGTCAGTGACAGAATGGTAGACTATAGTAGTTTTGCTGAAAATGAGAAGCAGAAGACTAGCAACTATTGACTTAATAGGCATTTAAGACTTGATTGAATTGTGAAACAGCTTAAGCTATTTGATCTTGATAGGTTTTAGCTATCTTTTAGATTCTAATTTTCAGAATTAGAAATTTTCTTTAGAGATATATTATGAAGGAATAGTTTATACTTTCCCCATTTGCATGGGAAACTAAGCCTCTGTAATACTTTCAAACTGTTTTTAAACATAGGTGCTCTAGCTGTGCACGTGCCTTTCATGTTTAAATATGCTAAGTATAAATCAGAGATTTGAAGCTTATTGTTTTCTCATCTTAAGCATAAAAAAATGAGACTATAAAAAGTTTAGACACAATTAGTATTTTAAAATGTCAAGGCAGAATCTCCTATTTCCCAGTGTCAAGTAAGGGAAACAATTTTAATTATTTATTTGGAAACGAGTTGATATCAGCCCCTCCTTTTTTTTTCTGTTGCTCTATATATTCACTAATTCCCATTAATATGAATTGGTTTATCAGGGTTTAAATTTGCTGACTGTGTATATAGTTTTTACAGGATCACAGTATCTTCATTGAGTGACTGGTATAGTATTAGTTATATAACTTGAAAATCAAGTTTTAGAATAGGTTTGTTTTAGAATTTACATTGTTTCATTCTGAGGTAAAATCTACTTTTAGTCCCTGCCAATTCTGATTTACTCGTAAATAAATGTCAACAGGATTGTCCTTAATCTGAATAAGGAACATTGTTCAGACTTCCTACAATTTAGGTCTTTTGCTTCATTCTTTTTTTCACTTTTTATTTTCCTTTTTCCTCCAGGTTATTAATAAGTGCTTAAAGGATTTTTAAGGCTATAGAGTAACTATAATGAATTTGTTACCAGGTGTCCTACTCTTTATTGTAGCTATGTCCCTTTCCAGTTAGAACAAATGTATTGAACTACTTTTAATGCTGCTTCAAGAAAATAGGAAATTTAAACCCTTCAATGTTGGCTTTAGGAAGATATTATCCTATCTTAGATACCTATCAACTGCAGCATGCCAAATTCTTTATGTGTATTTTGGCAACTTTCTCTCTGCTTTCTGCGATCATAGGTCTTACCCTGAAAACTCATTGCAGGACCCAACGAAAAATGATTCTGAGGAGGAAAACAGGCAAAAGTACTGAACTCTAAATACTAAATACTGTAATACTGTAAATACTGTAAACTGCATTTGCTTTATTGTGCATTAGGCTGACACAGTTCACTGCCTGAATTAAAAACATTTAAAATTCCATACCTCTAAAAGATAGTGGAATGTTTAATTGAAGAAAGTAATGCTTTTTCAGGAAGAAAAATGCTCCCAAAACAATAGAATAACATCTTCTTCACTTTCGACTTCTGAGTTATTTTTCCCTCTCTCACAATAATCCAAGTAATACTGAAATTAAAGTTCTTCTAAAAACATTTTCTCTTAAAATCATAATGTGGCTGGATGAGACCAGAATACCGTTAGGGGCTGGTATTGTGAATTTCAGGGGTTATTTTTGTTAGAGCTTTCAAAGGAAACTAGACTTTACAGAATTCCCAAGATTTTCCTACCCTGACCAGAATTTAGTTTCCTTAGAGAGTAATTTGGTCTAATCCACATATTAACGGGGAGCCCCTGGAGCTCAAGGTATAATTGGCTTGCACCTCTGCTAATTCCATAGCCTCTAGAAATCCAGAAGAGCATGTATATCTGCAGATTGCCAGAGCCCTAGAGTTCTCGTGGCCATTTCTACTTCCTGGGTTTATAATTCTACATGCGATGTGTCTGAGATACACTTGATTCACTTGTGTTTAAAGCACACCAACATTTGTTCATGAGGCATTCTAGGCAGCCCCTATCACTTGTTTTGATAGCATGAGTTGGAATTTGCTTTTCTTGACTATATTTTAAAGGCTGTGAAGTCTTAGTGACATATAGTATGATATTCAGGTGGCTGATGGTAATACTAAAGGACAATGCAAAAGTGCCTGTCAGTATTTTCTGACCTGCCATCAGTCAGCAGTGGCCTGCTGAGGCCTCCAGCGGCAGGTTTTACCTCAGCACATACCCACATCCAATATCTGCCTTTCTCTGACTCTCTTCCCCAGAGTGGAGAGCTGTGGGCTACTTTGGGAAGAAAGGGCCAAGGTCCCTGGAATCCCCTTGCAACTCTCCCAGGACCCCTTTAGAGGGTCATGACCTGTTGTGAAATATTCTGTTTATATGAGCTCTTGTCTCTCAACCCCCAACCCAAATTTAGGTCCAAGTATTTTTCCAGGGCATTCAAAATATAGAGCAGAGAGGGCAGACTTATTTCTGTATCAGATATCCCCCCCTCCCTGTTTTGTGGTCTTATTAGATGGTATTCAGAGGCTCCCAGGGAATCCTGAATCCTATCCTTAATGGGAAGGGGAGAAATTAGCTTTGGAATTGACTGACTTTGTCCCTCTCATTATGTTAAGTGATTTTAAGATGAAACCATTAGGAAGGAGCTTGATATCATTTGCTTTAGCAGTGTGAAATCTTTTTGATATCATTTGTCATAGCAATGTGAAGTCTTTGACCCCAGTCCTCCTGAGACCAGAGAGAAGAGTCAATTGACTCCCCTGATGAGGTTAGAGACACTGAGGGGGGCTTCTAGATTCCTTGAATTCAGCACCAACTGATTAATATGCTTCTAGAAATTTAGAGCAATGTAAAAATAATAAGGAAATTTTTAAAAGCTCCAACTCCACTCTTTCAAGAATATTTCAAGTAAATCTTTTGATACCATTTTGTAACTGGCAAAAGACAAGCAATGACAAATAAAATGTCAGCCGTAGGGGCTCCTCAGCCCAGAATACAACTTTAAAACACTAAGCAGTGACTACTAACTGCTGCTCCCCACTCTCAGCAATTGGTTGCATATTTCAGATGCATCTGGGGTCAAATTTGAGTTCCTAGAAGTCATATTACCCAAATGTAAGTGAAATTTGCGTTCAGCTGTGGTTCCCTCCTAGTGTCCTGAAATAGATTCATATCGCACTGTCTGTGTAAATTATGGATGCCTTGTACAAGACCCAGATTCAGGATATTTTCAATAACTACCAATACTGTTACCAAGTAGATGTATCTCCTTACCTCTGAAGAGGGGATAGATAATGGCTACATACAGCCTGGGTGTGATTTTATCAGTCTTGGTTATAGACACACTGCTAGAGTTTTTTTCTTATCTATCTTTGTGTAAACAGACTATTGGATCATTTATTTCAGAGCATTGTTTGGTCTGGTTTTAGAGAACGGGAGTCTCTCTGGTAGTGTTTTGGATGACTTCATTGTTTCATGAGTCCATAGAGGCTGTTACAAGAATCAGAAGTGTTGAAATAGAACCTCACTGAGACGTTAGCAAAATTGGACAACTGTTAGACTCTCTTATCAGTTGTTTCACTCAATTTGCTTTTGTTTGTTTTAAAAAACCTCAGGAGGTACACTTGAAACTTACTGGATTTTGTTAATCAGTATCACCCCCCCCCAAAAAAAATAATTAATTAATTTAAAAAAACTCAAGAGTAGGGGGTCTAACTAATAAACTTTATAGTAGAAATATCTTACATCTCTGCTATGAATCCTGAGAAATTCAAAACAATTTTCATATGGCACTCTTTCAATAAAGAGAATAGAGTTTTTTTCCTTTCCTGTAAGAAAGTACATAATTCGTTTTCATAATGTGATTTACAGAGTTTGAAACAATATGTAGTTCTTGCTTATTAATGATGGTTTTTGGAGAACTGAGAGGTCTTCACCTTAACAGGGTCTAGAGAAAGTTGTCTTTGTTTTCTGGTGATAACATGGGCAAGGGAGGACATGCTTCCTAAATGGGAGATAGGAAGGTTTTGTTTCCACTCGGAGGCTTTATGCTCCTTAGAGTTGGCCTTGACTTTGGTCAAAATTGTATTCAGATTCTCCAGGAAAGTACTGAGAAAAGATTTACTTTGAATTTCTTTATAAAGTAGGAGAAATACATTAATTACATCTAATAGGTTGTTGAAGTGCATAGATAATCTCAGGAGATCTAGTATAAATAGATGTCATAGGACAGATTAGACCAATTAGCTTTCCTTCATTTAGGGGAGGGATCAGCAATCTAAGTGTCTACATATGGAATGTGACAGATAAGATTTACTTGCATTTTTTCACACCATTAGGAACACTGAAATCCAGCACTGTTTGAGACAAACATGATTAAAGCAGAAACTCTTGGATTAGGCCTTATGATTAAAAGAGATCACTGAAGCCCCAGAAATTGCATGTGGAAGTTTTTTAGTTCTAAGGTGTCATCTATTAAGTTCTTTCCCTGAGAGGATGACATCTTAAGACCAGAACTGTAATTTCTAGTTTAGTTAGATGGAGTCTTTTTGTTTGGTTTCTATTTCTGTTGTTATAATTTTCCTGCTTTTCTACAATGAATTCCTTAATCTGGGTTAATGAGTATTTAACATGGAGTTCATGGGCCTGGGGATGGTTGTATTTCCCTGACATTGTCTGCAAAATTGATGTGCATATGAATATTGTGTGTGTGTATATGTGTGCATGTGTATGGAGAAGGTTTATATCTTGCATTAAGTTCTCAAATACTGTATAATTCCCAAAGGTTAAGAAGGCACTAATTTAGAGACTAGTCATTGTTCCTTCATTTGGGGGTGCATCTCCTTTAGCCCCATGAACCTTCACTGTCACATGACCCCTAGGTTGAGTTTGGTATTACTTATGGAGCCCATGGACTAAGTGATGATCCTTATTTTTATGTAAATTTTACACTGGATTGAGAGTCAACTCTTTACTGTTTGGATTATCAATATGGAAATTATCAGATACCGTTTGTATCATTTTCCCATGGGCTGTTTCTTTGTTGCAGTCTGCCTTAGCTCTGATCTTTAGGCCATGATCATAGGACAATAATCTACCTATGAAAAACTTCAGCAGTATGCTCTTTGTAACTATAGCCTATCCTGAGCTGTAATAGATTCTAAAGAGGAATTTTCTTTTTTCTTTCTTTATTTCTTTGTTTCTTTTTGTTTGTTTGTTTGTTTTTTCAGCCTGAGAAAAATTAGTTACCTGAGCAGGAATTCTTTTAAGAGATATCCAGGTATGTTCTCCCCACATTTTCGGGAGCTTTTATATCTTCATTTTTTTGTTGGTTGTTTTCGGTTGCCCTTTATCTTCCCTTCGGAAAGATTTACTCAAGTGGAGGAAGGGTAGAAGAGGAAGGGTGCTGAGGGATGAGGTGAGCAGGTACTTGGGGGACTTTCTGTTCCTGCCAAATGATCTTTAAACAAAAAGTATCGAGTATTTTCCTTTTAATTTCCCATAGTGTGAATTCTTCTTTGCCAAATGGTTCTGGGGCTTTGCCTGGGCCCTGTGTGCCAGAGTCGAGGATTCATCTTGGCCAGACATTGCCACATATTGAAGAGGGAGCCGTTTCCAGGAAAGCTCAGAGAGCAGTGGCTCCTAGGAATCCCTCCTTGATTGTGTGAGCCAGGCCTCGACACTTTTGACCATCTGGAAAATTTTGGATGCAAGCACCAATATCTGTCTCATACATATTTTTCTTTTTATTTCTTAAGTTTTAAAAAAATTCTTGCTTATTTGAAATATATATTTATTACTATTTTATCTACGTGCTCCAAGAAGAACTGTATGCTTGAGGGCTGCAAAGAAAATCATCAGAAAAAGAGTTGACGCACCCTCTGAGGATATATATTGCTATTCTTTATGCTATTATAGTGCTCAGTAAACAATTTTGGAATGAATAAATCTGGAAACTTTTTACCGACACATACTATTAGTGACAGAGTGTTTCTTTTTTCAGGTGCTCTTGAACAAGTGACGATTTCATCTCCCCTTTCCGCACTCTACATAGTGTGTGCTTTCTGTAGTGTGCATCTCTCTGTTCCGTTAATGCTGCAGTTTGAATCTTTGCCACTGCTCTGTTTCTACAGCCTCTCTTGTTTACAGTGATGGTCAATCTGTTTATTTCTAGATGCAGATAAGATCTCTAGAATGCTGTGAGGTAGAGTCTGTACGACCAAGGAACATTTTATTTTGTTGTAGCTGTACTTGACATACTGTTCATTAGTACTCTGCTTTTAGTACTATTCCTATGCCAAATAGAAAAATGTGATCCTAGCTGTCTTGTAGAAATAGCTCATGGTAGTTTTGAGTACTGTTCATGTTTTATTTTAAATTTTCTATAAATTGGCTACCTAAATCCTTTTGAACCTATTAATATATTTATCCTTTTTTATCTTTTATGTAACAAATTTATGAATTTCTTGTGATAAATCAATCATTTAAAAATGATCTACTCTGTATTAATCGTAGTATTAAACATAAGACATATCTTTGCTTATTGAGTCTACTTCGGAGATTAAGACATACACTCAACAGTCAATGAATGAGATGGTACTATATACTATAGTGCAAATTATTCATAGAATAAAATACTTTTGTGGCATTAAAAATTAGAAAATTAAATATCCAGTTGGCATTTTCTGAGTGACTACCATGTGCTAAGGCATGGGTTTTGAAATTTAAGTAGAGTTTAATGCCTTATTATCAATGACCTGAGAGTATACTGCGATAAGTGACACTGGTGTCACATAGGCATAAAAAATAGAGATACGTAAGGATCACAGTGGAACAGCAGCCACTGGGAAGATGTAAAGCAGTCCAACTTTGAGTGCTCTGTCTCTGATGATTGTATAGACTGAAGGCATAGATCTAGACCATTTAATCCTCCTAAGGATTGTGACTGGGATGTATTATTAGTCCCGGTGTATCACTCAGTCTGTGTCTTTCTAGCTAAAGTCCTTTTCTGTCCTTTTCCTCTCTTAACACATTATGGTGTTCTTTGGTGAGTTCACTTTGTTTAAATATGTGATTCTTGGGTCTCACCTCACCCCTCTGTACAGAAAGCCAGTGTGAGACATGCCCCTGTGAAAGCATCTGTTCAGTATTCCGTGTCCGACTTCTGCTGTCCCATGTTGATGCCGATTGACCATGGTTCATGTGCTCCAAGAAAACATTGTTGAACCCAGTTTCCTGCCGTCCTCACAAGTGCTTTCTGATGGTGCTAGTGATGACACTGATAACTCACACTAGTCCTTGATCCGCTATCAAAATTGGCCACAGTCTCCTATCCAGGCTCATGGTTTTCTTCCCTGTTTTTTAATTAATTTATTTTTTTCCTTTTCAACTGGGGTTGTGTACAATCAGTTTTTATTCTGTGTGTTCTCTGTGCTTCATTTCTTTGGAAAACCCCTTCGAGCTAATAGCTGGGATGAGAAAAGCACTGGCTGCTCTCCTTGGCAGTCCCTGTCCCTTAGCTTTTGACACATCTTTGGCAGAACTCACTTAACTTTATAGAGGTTGGAGCTTACCTGGAAGAGAAGAAGGTCATCATCTGGTGATCCAGGATGACCCATCCTCAGGGGTTCTGGACTCCAGTTTTCAGTTTAGTCATTTGACTTGAAGGATAAGACACCACTGAGGGAAGGTAACTTTTATTCTGCCTTTGCCAACTTTGAACACAATGTGTTTTGTTTGTGTTCCACTATTACTGGGAGCTGAATCATGTTTTAGTTGAGATTAGTGTAAGTTGACCATATGATATAACCATTTTTGTAGTAAAAAAAAAAGGTCAATTATTGGCAATGTCATCTAGTTCAACCTTGTATATCTTATCCGTGAATCTAAACTAGCTTATTGCTTGCTTCTATTAATGGTAAACTGTGAAAAAGTATTCCAGATGCTATGTTAAATGATTTTAATGGAAAGTCAGTGCTAAGATTCCTCTTTCTCTTGCTTCCTAGGTCACTCTGCACCTAAATCCCATCTCCTCAGTCCACATTCACCACAAGCCTGTTGTGTTCCTGCTCAACTCCCCACAGCCCCTGGTCTGGCACCTGAAGACAGAGAGGCTTGCAGTTGGGGTCTCCAGACTTTTCTTGGTAGGTGTTCGAAACCTTCCCGCAGTGATCCTGAGCACAAGGATATAATGACCCTAAAACTTTGCAAGTCTTTTTAAAAGGTTTATTTCATTGAAATAATACCAGAGTCCACAGTGTGTTAAATTGGGAGTATGTTTTAGTGATATTTGGATGGCATAGATACGCTTTCACAGAAAACAAGCACCACGGTGGATGGAGAGAGAGTTAGGTCTAGTTTGTGTGTTAGAGCAAGACCTGCAGTCATACTCTGTGTGGCCTGAGCTTTGGTCTCAACTCCGAAGGCCTCCCCCCACCCCCAACTTTTTGCGGCATCATGAGCAATGTAAATATTGTAAATAGCCACTAGGTGTGTGGTCTCCTACCACAAAATAAATGCACGCAAACTCACTCTGTTTGTATATAACACAGACCTAGTTTCTGATATGAGGATCTGTTTGTTGAGAAAGTGACACAGTGCGCTCCAAATGAAAACATTTGTATTTTATAAAAAAGCTGGAACCCAGCTCTTATGGAAAGATCCAAATATTACCTACTATTTGTAAATCATGTCCTTTTAAGTTTGCCAGAACATTCAAGTTTGCTAGTTGTGGAGAAACTGATGGGTTGTTTGGATGGAATTTTTGGGGTATGACATCATGTCTGATGATGAGCAACACTGCACTTCACAGTGATAGCTCACATTGTCTATTGCTAGAACTACATGCTAACGGCCTAAACTGCAGAGCGTTAGGCTTTTAAACCTCTCTTGTCTACAAGCATTCGAAACAAGAAGAGACCTCAGTTAATAGTTTTTCTCTTGCATAACGAATAAAATTTTCCTAATTAAATTCTCTTAATCTACATCTGTAGCCTCTTGTCACTTGTATTTGAAGAATACTTATAAAAATTCAGTAGTACCTGTTAAATAAAGTAAGAATCCGTAGTTAATACAGTTAGTAAGTAGAAAAATAAATGAGTAAAAAGGGTAGAAGGAGAAGCTCATCTTTATAGTAGAATGCCAATCAATTAACGTAGAAGTAATGATGGAGTTAGAAAATTATCATTTTGCAACTGTCATAGTAAGTTGATTATGCAAGAGTCATCAATAGGTGCTAAAGCTAGTGGAGGTGGAGGGAGTTTGAAGAACAATATATTTGCATAGTCTCAAATTACTTATTAATGACAAAAGAAAAAATCAGTAACTATATGTAGTAGAGATGCCCAGTAGTACCTTAACCAAGAATCAAAATTAACATCAATACGGTGCAGATGGCCATTGTGATCTTTTAGATGTGATAACCTGAGAATAAGCACAGCGTCACTTATGTAGTATTTTAGCCAAAAAAATGCACATAGCCTGAATCTAATCATGAGGAAACATTGGAGAAAACCAAATTGAGTGACATTCTATAAAATAACTGGCCTGTGCTCTTCAAAAATGTTAGTCATGAAGACAAAGAGAAGCTGAGGAGAGCAATTCCAGATTATAGGAGACTCAAAAGACACATGTGATCCTGAACTGGATCCTCTTGGGTAGGGAGCGGGGCCATTGCTAAAAGAACATGATGGGGATAAAAGGCGAAATTAGAATTGGCCTGTAGATTAAAGTAGTGTATCAATGTTATCTTTCTTGAATTTAATAATCGTACTGTTATATAAGAGAATATCCTTTTTAGGAGACATAATACACTTAAGTATTAAGGGATAAAGGGCCAAAGAGTTCAGAAAAAAAAACATACGATGTATAGATAGAATAATAAAGCAAATGTGGCAAAATGTTGAAACTGGGGAATCTAGTTAAAGGGTATGCAAAGCTTCTTTGTAATATATTTGCATTTTTGTAAATGTGAATTGATTTCAAAATAAAAAATTTTAATTCGAAAGTACGTTTATAAGGTAGGAGTTACTAATAAATTATAGCTTTTTTTTTAATTGAAACTCTTATTTCTCCTAAATTAAAAAAGGCCAAAAGTCAGAGTTGCTGTTATTACTATTACTAACATATTTATTTAGCACTTAGTATATTCTAGATATTACACTAAGTTCTCTCACAGTAACCTAATGATGAGGTGGGTATTTACCCCATTTTAAAGATACATTTACAGATGAGGAACTAAGACTCAGTCAGAGAGGTTAATTAGTGACCCAAATCAAACAACTAAGTACTGGCAGAGCTGGGACTCAATACACATAGGATTTACTCTACAAACTCTTACAGTAAATTGGCTCCCCTCGTACTCATAATCATTGTTAATTTTCTTTTATTAAAAATATTTGTGATAGTGAGACTAATGGTCGTGATCATAAGGTCATATGCACATTTAGTCCTTATAGTACAGAGCTGTGCTGTTCGTTACTGTAGACACCAGCTATGTGTAGCTATTTAAATTCATATTAACTACAATAAAAAAATATAGTTTCTTAAACATACTAGCCATATTTCAGGTGCTCAGTAGCTACATGAGACTAGTGGCTACCACATTGGACAGGTTATGGAGAGGTTATGAGTGAAGGCTTTGCGTACCCTGGTTTGAATACAAGCAGTAACCCAGGACAGATTATTTCATTTCTCTAAGCCTGACTCGCCTCGATTACAATGTGGGAATAATAATAGTCTGTACATCATGGGATCGTTATCTTGATTAAATGAGATTACTTGTAAAATGTTTAGTACAGGGACTGGCACCAGTAACTTTATGGACATTACCTGCATTTTTGTTGGTATTTATAATTAGTCATAGTAAAGAACACTTGGGAAGGATGTTGAATTTACATTTCTAATTATGAAACATTTAGCTTGGTTGGCCCCAGATTGAAAGGAGTTCCTATTTCTGTGGGCTGTAGGTCCAGATGAAAAGTGGGGGTCACATGGATCATAGTCGTACTGGTCACTTTCTGGATTCCTACATCAACCTGCCATTCCTTTGGGTTTTAAGGGAAAGTATCTTACTTCTAGTTACTTATTTGCTTTAATTTTGTTTCATATCTGATAAGAATTGCCTCTTCAGTTTAAGACGTACTAACAATGAAAAAAAAGGAGACAGTTTTAGTAAACAATTTAACATCAACCCTATTTGGAGTTAATCCCATGTAATTAGATTGCAGATCAGAGGATGGACCTAAAATTACCAACATGGGAGGCAGCATTGGGAGAAGTCAAGGATTTAAATTCTGGGACACCTGAACTCTGCCTTATTGTCCAGCAGGCTGAATTTAGGGAAGGTGGTTTTCTCTTATCTGTACTTTTCTTCATAGCCAGGAAGAGATGGTAGAACATCTGTTGTTCATTCAGGTTCTCATATCAGGAGTTAGCAAGTGATGCAAGTTCTGTCACAAGCTAGGCAGCTTTCCCTAACAGAGTGTATGTACTGAAGTGAAGAAAGCAAGGCTCTCTTAGCCTGAAATGACAGCCTTTGCAGCAGAGGGACCAGCTGCTGGATAGAAACCCAGTAGTTTGTTCTATTGATCTACTTATAGTAGTTAAGAGTTTAAGCTTGTAGATAAGATAACTAAATTATTTTGCATAAAGTATTTCATCTAAACACTTCGGAAGACCCATGAAATCTTTGGAAACTGTGGCTTAGCTGTTTCTATCACTGTATTCTCCAAGGTTTTAGAGCTTAGAGGAGCTGAAGAGAGAGGGTAGGTCTCTTAACTCTTAATTTAAGACACCTATGTCCTTACTTCTTCCCTGACAGCCTGCTGAAGGATTTGCATTACTGACTTAAAACTATCTTTACTTTCTAGGTAGAATTATAACAACTTTAAGGTTTGTTTGTTTATTTGTTTGTTTAAGTAGGGTGGTGAGAAAAGTTCAAGTAATGGTATATACTCATCCATCAGGATGATCTTTTAATTTAAGTCAACATGTCTGCATTATTATAACTGCCCAAATTAAAAAAAGAAACCTTTTATAATTAGTTAGCAGGGCTTTATGTTACTCAAAATGTCTCAGCCACCCATGAGGGTGACTAAAAGCATTATACAGCAGGTCCTCAAACAACGTTGTTTCATTTAACATTGTTTTGTTATAACTATGGATAAGGGGAATAAAAGATTCCCATCCAAGGCCGCTGTCTGTGTGGGTTTTCTCCAGGTATTCCAGTTTCCTCCCACATCTCAAATATGTGCACGTGAGGTGAATTGACATGTCTCAGTTGTCTCAGTGTAAGTGAATGTGGATGTGAATGGCCCTGCGATGGAAGGGCATCCTGTCCAGGGTGGGTTCCCCGCTTGCACCCTGAGCTGCCAGGATAGGCTCTGGCCACCCATGACCCTGATCTGGAACAAGTGAATTGGAAAAGAATTTTTTTTACTTGTTTTTATTAATCTTTCTTAAATGTATCTATAGCTTGCATTTATTTCAGTGTTTAATATTGGAAGTGTTTTTGGGTCTTTATTTAGAAGTTTGATGTTTATGTGACCAGAAAGATGCCATGGGAACTTAACTCTTGTTTATGTAAATTAGCCTACGGTAAAATTGGTTTCGTTATGTGTTGTTTTGCTTAAGAGTTGGTTTTGTTGTACATTGTTTTCCAAGAACCTATCGAAGACATTAAGTGAGGACTTATCGTACTTTAATACTGTCTAATAAAAGTATTTTTTTTTCTGTTAAATTGCAGTCCTCATGATTCCACAGTGCAAGCAAAAAGGGAACGTGTCAGGCAGGGAGAAAGTGGTGTTGAGTTTCCTCTGCGAGGCAAGTGTAGTTCCTTTATCTGGTTGTTCTAGTTACCTAGGAAATGGGACTAGGATAAAGAGTGATTGTTTCAGGCTGAGTCTCAAGTAGTGGATCCGTTAGTATAAGTCACACACACACACACACACACACACACACACACACACACACACGATAGAGTTGTCACAGCTTTGTAGTTTTTCTTTTGCAAGGTGTCTAGATGGCCCAGAGAATACTGGGTAGGTTAGAATTGTCCTTTAGTGCAATCAGAAATAAATATAATTGTATCCTCTCAGTCTGTCATGTTGAAACTATAAGTAAAACTCTCCTAGAAGAATCATCTAAGCTTATTTTTATTTATGCAGTTATTTCCACATTAAATAAAAGGTAGGGTAGCTCGACTGGGCAATAGATGTCTGAACTTTCAACCTGAGTTTGCCAAAAAAGATTGGAAAGAGCTACAATATTAGATTGTCTTTCAAAATACGCTACAATTTGACTAGACATTTCTCCAAAGAGAAAGTGCAAATGGCCAATAAACACATGAAAAGATGCTCAGTGTCATTAGTCATTAGGAAAAAGCAAATTTAAAATCACAATAAGCTGTCACTGCGTACCTACTAGGACCACTATAATAAAAAAGGCAGATAATCACAAGTGTTGTTAAGGATGTAGGGAAGTTGGAACCCACTGGTGGCAATATAAAATGGTGCTTTGGAAAACAGTTGGGCAAAACATATGTCCACAGAAAAACTTGTCCACAAATGTTCTTAGCAGCACTATTCATAATAATCAAAAAGTGCAAACAACCCAAAATGTCCATCAACCGAAAGGTGGTATATCCATACAATGGAACATTATTTCGCCATTAAAAGAGTGAAGTGGTGATACGTACGCCATGTATTAAACTTGAAAACATTATAAATAAAAGAAGCCAGACACAAAAGGCCACATATTGTATGATTCCATTTATATGTAATGTCCCAAACAGTCAAATTTATAGAGATGGAAAGTAGATCAGCAGTTCCCAAGGCCTGATGGGAGGGGAGAATGGGGAGTTTCTTTTCGGGGTGAAATAAAATGTTCTGGAATTAGATAGTGGTGACTGTTAGCACCATTGTGAATCTTACCACAATTGTTAATATACCAAACACACAGTTGTACAGTTTAAAAGGGCGAATATTATGATATCTCAATAAAGTGAATTATAAGGGTGAATTATAATTATGTAATTTATATAATTATAGTAAGGGCAAATTATATCTCAATAAAGCTATTAGGAAAGAACTTGCTGCGGCACACTTTTTAAAAGGGATGGTATTAAATTTAATACACTAAATTATAAAATCTTTTTACTTTATCCCATGTACCTATCTGATTTTTTATAAACCTGCCTTTCTTTGTGTTCCAAATGTGAACACTCTCGCCTACAAGGTCTACAGACTGGGAGTCCTGAAAGAAGGAGAAATTCTTAAGATGAGACCCTAATGCCTGACTTCTTATAACATAAAATGTCTAATCCAGAGGCCTTGGCCAGTCTTTTAGCATCAGACTTAGTTACTTTAATTGCTCGTAAGGAAAAACAGTGTCTAAGATTAGGACAGTCTCAAGAAATAAACAGCAACTTCCTCCAACCTCATTCACTATTGAGATTACTGTGCTGTGGCTTATTTTTTCTAGCCATCTCTCGCTAAAATCAGAAAAGAAATGTATGTAAATGTGTATGTTTGGTTGGAAATGTGGCATGGAAGAGGATATTGGTCTCCAAGATAGAGTTTCCATATTTAACAAAGCTAAACGATGCTCAGGTAAATTTGAATTTCCTATAAATAATAATTTTTTTATCATGTTCATGCAATATTTGGGGCATACTTTACTGAAAAATTTATTGTTTATCTGAAATTCAAATTTAATTAGGTGTACCGGGTTTTATCTGGCATTTCTTCTCAGAGGTAACCTAGGTTTTTGTTTCTAGTTAACATTCTGGCCTGCATATCAGGAGGCCTGAGTACTAACTAGTCTTGGCTCTGCCACTGAGTAGTTATACATCACTGGACAAAATCACTTAACTACTAGGGCCTCAGTTTCCTCATCTCTAAAGTGAGGAAGTGGTACCAGATGATCTTTAAAGTTTCTCCCAGCTTTCAAACTCTGATTTTTTTTTTGATAATACAACTGTTAGGTATTATATCGCAATTTAATTAGAAACAGAAAATGGTAAAATCTGAACATTGCCTCTTCAGCAAATCCAAGTAAATATCAGGGCAGGGCAGTTGAAATAAATGAGAAACTAAACTCTATGCTATTGGCTTTGGATTAAAAACAAATCAAAATTTAATCCTAATGAAAAATGTAAATTAATACCAGGAACATGCTTAATATTTAAAACCTGATTTTGTGTTTCTGAGAAAGGGGGAGGGATGGGTGAAGAAGTGAGGGTTGCCAAAATCTGGTTTATTCCTTTTACTTAAACTTAGGGTGTGGGGGGGAGGTCCAAATATTTTGGGCCTCTGCCATTAAACCACAGGCAGTTCTCTGGTCTGCACTGCAGTTTGGATGACTGACAAGGCTCAGTGAAAAACAAGTGCTATTTGTTTTCCTGTGCCCAGTATTTAACTGGAAATCAGAAGGCGAAATTTCCAATCAGTTGTTAAATAGCCCCAGATGTGTCTTAGCTGTGCTCTAGGAAGGGACATGCATAGTCTGTACCACGGCACGTGTCCAGTCATTCTTTTTCGTGAATCCAAGTGATGTGTAATTGAGGATCGTAGTGTTCAAAAAATGCCCTGTGACTAACTCAGACATTCAAGTTTGCTTGTGCAGTAGGGAACTTTAAAAATTTTTCTGTATTTTCTACTGCATTGCATTAAAAAAAAAAATCTGGAAATGATTTTTTTCTTTTTTAATTTTCTCCTTTTCCTTGTTTGGCATTTCCCCCACATTTAGAAAAACATGATATTATTATACCTGGTATGACGGTTTATGTATCTCCTTGTTCATTCATCCAACACCCAGTTTTTAGTGCCTGCAGGATGCCGGGAACTGTGCTAGGTGTGGAGGATCCAGAGGGAAATGGAGTGGATTGCCGGCCCTCACAGAGCTTTCTATTTTGTGGGAGAGATGGTTAAGAGATGAGGAATTACAGTTTAGTGTGATAAGTACCATTGTTGGATCCTAAAAATTGGAGAAAATGAGAATCCTCCTATTCCAGGTGCAATTAAGGCAGCTCCCCCTGCGAGGTCGACTGAGGAGCAGCATGCGACAGATGGGTCAGGGTCGCAAACACAGAATTGTCACCCCTATGTGATAGGGGTCTGGAGATATTATTTTGAATTTTCCAGGGAGGTC
>NW_006441955.1:35027819-35033873 GCF_000325575.1 Pteropus alecto | reverse complement strand
TTCAATAAGTAAATGTTTCAAGATTAATTCCTCTTTTTTCTTTTTTTTTTTAAATGCCTCTTGTGGAATGACTCACTGTGTCCTGTGGGATATTCCAAGTGGTTGTGTAGTGTGCATTTTTGTTCCAGAGGCTGCTTATCTGTTGGTTTTGTGGCTTGTCCATAAGAGCCCTAATTATAAGGGACTTGAGCCTCTCATGAGCTAAGGTCAGTCGACTACCATATTTCCTCGGAACAAGTTTCTGGCCCTTTTGTGGTGAGAGCTCTTCCTAAATGTCACTGTGGCGATTAGAGAACTGGAAAGAGTCCAGGTTCAGCTAGTAATCTTGGTCCAGAAAGATTTTTCGAAAGACTTAATGAGGTTTAACCTGACTCCTGGGTTAAGGCTGGTGAATGTTGCCAGTGAGTGGCCCCTTGGCCTCATGAGGTTTGCCTGGGTGTATTCTTCCTGATCAAGACATCCTGTCCTGGAGGGTTCAGGCAGACGTAGACTTTTCCTGGCTCAGCTGGACTTACTGTGTCATGTCTGTGTGCAGACATGGGCCCTAGCCTATGAAGGCTTTGCTTTCATTCAACAAATTGAGGTTAAATAAACTCGATTGCACTGAGGGAGGAAGGTTGGTATTTGTGTAGAATCTTATGACGTCCTTTAAGGTTTTACTGACTAAAGCTAATCTGGTAATTTGATGACACTGCCCTTCCCTTGGGTTGGGGAATTGTCTTAAATGTTACATCTCTAGTGCCTTTGGTTAACATGGCGGGGCAGCCTTCAGGCTGCTGTTTGGTTAAAAAAGCAAATATTTTGTTAAGTGAGGTTGCAGAATATTTTTTTCATGTCATAGATGGAGTGGGGATAGGTAGGAAATCTGCCTCTGGGAGATTCTGGTGAGGCTGACTTGAAAGCTCGTGGCTGTGCCTTGATTCTCTCATAAACTACAGACAGTGAGGCCCTTGGTAAGCAATCCCCAAAGGTGGCCCAAATTCCCCATCTCTGGAAGGGACCACAGGATGGCCTGACGTCTTCCTGGGCACAGAAGGAGTTTATGTGAGGTCACCCAGTTCTGACACTCCAAGCCTCCATCACCTAACTCCCTGGCTTGGAAGCAGATTTCTGCAGGGGAGGAAGGAGCTCCGTCAGCCTGTCTTATGTCTTTGTCCAGGGTAGAATATGTATCCTAAGATCTGCTTTTGCCCTTGGTCTTGACACCCTATCCCCTGACGGCCAGGGGTCTTTGTTGCAAATTTGGGCTCTTAATGCCTCTGAGCCAGGGAGTCATCACTGGTCTGCTTCTGCTTTGTCCTGTTTGGGTAGTGAATGACACAGCTGCGAGGGTGTATCTGGAGGTCAGAGGCTCATCCATCTGCCATCTTTGCAAAAGACCACAGTAGTCACTACCCACTTGATCTGTAGCCCTTCCATCTTTATCACAGAGAGCCTTTATCACAGATTACATTTTCTGGGTGATACAGGATGCTGGAAGATATTCAGAGCTGCTGTTTGGAGCCAGTGCTGCTCCAGCCCTTGAACACAGGACTCATATATCCTTTCCTAGCAGTTTAGACAAGAAGGCTATGGTCCTGCCACAGTGAAGAATGAATTGGGGCCTGTCAACCTCAAGATCTGTCAGACAACTCTTGTACACTGTCGGGGGGTGTGAGCCATATGCTAGCACTCTTCTGAGCACTTTATACACACATTATCTTATTTAATCTTTATAACAAGCCTATGAACCGAGGTACTATTATCTTCATTTTAAGATGAGGAAACTGACACAAAGAAGTTAACTTGTGCATGGTCACACAACTAGTAAGTGGTGGCTATAATCCATGTAAAGTGCTAAGAATAGTCCCTGGCACATAGTAAGTGCTCAATAAATGTTGGCAATAGTAATAATAAATACTTTTTTAAATGATGGGGCTTAGTAGTTTAGGCTACATTTCCACTGCTTTCTCCCTTTATGTCACATATCCCAGATTTTGATTCTGGGATTGAATGAAGTTATGCTTTGAATGAGAGCAAGTAGATATGACTAGGGATATTGGGTTTTAATTGTCCACCGTCATCTGGCCCACGGTCTCCTTTTACAGAGGAAAATACTTAGGTTAAATGGCTTTCCCCGAGATCTAGATGCGGAGGTGGTCCTGGTCCCATCTGACTATATACAACAGCAGTATTCTTAGATACCATGTAAAGCTTCTGAAGTAATGTTGGCACTTGCTCTATGGCTGAAAGTTAGCTATGGTAGCTGCTACCTTAAAAATAACAGCATTGTAAAAGTGATTAAACCTGCCCAGTATTTTAAGTCAGTTTTTTCCTGATTTTCCCCACTTTGCTTAGAACCTCTGGCCCTATCTTTCAGTCACAGATAGTGCAAGGACGTCTTGAGATACAGACATAATTCAGGTGCCCCATACTTTCCAGAAAGGTAAATGGAGACCTTACTGGGGACAGTCATAAACTGCCTGACTCAAGGCGTGACTGTGATGTCATCTGTAACTCTGGCCTTCAGCTAGGAGCCACCAGTTACTATCTCACAGGGCTTCAGAGCTGAATTCGTTAAGAGCCAATTCAGGGAGGGCATCACTCACTGACTCAGTGAGGACCTGGTGTGGAATCACCTACCTGGTCTCATTTCAGCATAATGTATTGTGAATGGCTTAAGTACTAGGATCTAGATCATACCAATATTTCACTGAGGTAAGGGTTTTAAAACTGCTTCTTGACCCCTTTCTCAACAGCATGTTCTTCTGGTTGGCCCGTCTCTGGATCAGCTACACCAGGTTTCCCTGCTTAATAATCTGCATCCGCCCATGGCCGTCTGGGGATCATTTCTTCAGAGACATTAAATGTGTCCAGTGCAATTTTCTTGGCTTTGGCATAGGAGATCTCCTTGGTCTTCTCCAGAGACTTAAATGTAGACTGGAAAATGGGGGCGAGCACAGAAACACAGCCTTGGTTTGAGAGCTAATGTTAAGAAGCTCAAGAGGGCTGCAACCAGCTTGGGAGCTGAATGCCCTACCTCCATCCTGCCCCGCTTATCCCTGGGAAATGCCCCTTAGAACACCTCCCCCACCCCCGCAAACTGTTACTAGATCTGTGGTCGCTGAACCAGAATATGCAGCTCTATTCCTCTTGAGGCTTGCATCAGCCATTCACAGAGGCTGTGTCAGTCAGGAGTTATCCAGAGAAAGAGAACCAATAGGTGATACATGTGAAGAGATTTATTGCAAGAACTGACTTAGGCCATTGTGGGGCCAGGCCAAGCAAGTCAGAAATTGCAGGGCCCGAGGTCAGGAAAACAGTGGGAACTCTCCGGCGTGAGCTGAGCATTAGCTCTGTTCTTAAGGCCTTTCAACTGATGGAATCAGGCCCATACAGGTTATCTAGAATAGCCTATCTCCCTTACTTAGATCCACCTGATTATGGATTTTAATCACCTCTACAAACTACCTGCCCAGTAACATCTAGATTAGTGTTTCATTGAATAGAGAGGATAGCCAAACCAGGATGACATATAAAACTGTCTCAGAAGCATTTACATCTTAAATCTATACAGCCTGATATTCTTGCCATGCTGTATCTGCCATAGTTTCGATTCAGTCATTTTTAGAGCCTCCGACAGTTTTCATCTTTGTTGTTTACTGTAAGAGATCTCTCTTCTTCCAGCCAAGCAATTATTTGTTTCCATAACAGTCATTACTATTTCTGTCTGCCCCTCCATTCCCTTTCTCGTCTACTTTCACCAGCACAGCTCCTCAGGCCCCTGGGGAAGGGGAGGAAGAGAAGGAACAACTCAATGGGGAGAATCTCTGTATAAGAGGCAGGGAAAGGCATAACTCCTGCTTTGCCTCTCTGCTTTACCTTTTCACTCTCTTAAAAGCCTGGGTTTGTATTGCATAGTTTTTGGAGTCTCACAGACACAATTTGAATCTGCACTCGTCCCTTGCTGAAACTAGGTAATCTGGGGCTTTACCCAACCTCTCAGAGCCCCAGTTTCTACAGTTGTCAGATATGAGGATTCGGAATCTATGAAATGTGAACTTAGTACGTGGTCAGGAAGAGCCTTTATAGTTTTATCTCCCAGTGTTCTATTAGTAAGGGGCCAAGAGGGCTCTGTCTACCCAAGTCTGCTGATTTCTTGAGTTTGGTAGCTGACTGCTCTATGGTGGTAGAGTAGAAGGAGCTGTAGAGTGAGAAACGTGTATTGTCAGCCCTGCTTTCTACAGTCTCTGTGCCTTGGGCAGATTCTTTAGCTTCTCTGAGCCTTAATGTCCTCTTCTGGGAAATGGAACTTAGGTTATCAGTCTTGATGAAGAGGAACTCTCTAAAGAGAATTCTAGGAACCTATTTGGAGCCAAGTATATGTGGAATTCAGTTTGTACCCTGGAACCAGGATTAGCAGATTGGATGTAAGTTAAAAGAAAAATGAAAGAAAAAATCCTGCCCAGCGAGGGATTTCCCAGAAGCACATTTAGAGGGCAAAAAATAGATCGAAGATCGTGGCAAGTAATAATAATGATGCCAACATTTTATTTTTTCCTGAAAAACACCCTTTTGACGGCAAATGCACTTTTAAGTTTTGAGTCAAGTCCCTCCTAATGTCATGCTAACATTGGAAGATGAGAAAGGGTAAATTTAGGAATCTGAAGAGATCATTTTGTAAGCCATCGAGGATTCTTGTGTGGCCTGGGACTCTGCTTTGGAAAACTCCATTATAAAGCAGCTCATGCTTCATTAATTTGGTATCTAGTGAGGACTGAGTCTGTCTCAGACGGAGTGAGATCTCTTGCTTTTCTTTGTATATATACATATTCACATACACTATCATTTTTGTAATGTTTCCATGGGAGATTAGAGGATTGCTTTTATACTGGCCCGCATTCAAGTCTATGCATGTTTATATTTGTAGGGCAGCATCTCAGAACTTTCCTTTTGGACATGTGTAAACATGTAGGGTGTTAAGAACAGAGAGCAGTTTCAATCTTTTAGTTCTTTATATTTCAGCAAAACTAAAAAAAGCAGAGGATGATCAGGGATGTTTTGAGAAAAATTGTTAAATATGTTTTAAGTCATTTTTTTGGTAAGTTATGGATACGAAGTGAAAACACTCAAGGGTTTTTAAATGGTGGCCTGGATTTATGTTTCTTGAACGCCCAGTAGGCAGGTACCATAACCACATGGCTCATGAATATGCAGCTTGCAAATTATGACTGTAGATTCATGGGCATGGAAGTTATTATTTCTTTAAAACAAACTTAAAAAAATACATTGAGTCATGATATATGGTTAATAGAAAACATGTTTCAGATCATATTTCATATCACGTGGCTTTGGAGGAAATAGGCAAACACAGCCCTCCCAGGAACTGGGTAGGGAGAACGTGTGATTTTCCTCTTTCGGAATGTAGGGTTCAGTCCTCATTTGGGAAGTAAATATTTCAGTACTGTTCCAGTACTTTATGTCAGTTTGTTTTTGCTGGACTTTGTGCACAAAATATATCAAAGCGTCATCTCCATAACGTCTTTCTGTGTGGGCACTATTACGAGTTCTAGAGCCAACATACATAAATCCTACTTATCCATAAACCTAAATTCTAGAGAAATGCCTATTCTAGTCTGCTGTGTATCTTTTTTCCCCCTAGAATCGAATTAGCAAATACTTGGCATGACAGGTGCTTCTGAAATTCAATGTGTTTTTCCTGGCTTCATTTGTTTTTCTTGTTTTGCTCTATTTTCCTAAGTAGGCAACTCCAGAAGAGATTTATCTGTGTGCAAGAATCAGGAAAAGGGAATAAGAATAATAGAAGTTGGGCGTAGGGCAGAACAAAAGAGGGACAGAAGCCGATTCCGATTGTGGAAGTGCTGAACTTTCACTAATGCCAAAGTCATGTGAATGTGTGAAATAGGGTTTGCGAGTTAGAGCAGCCCCACAGGGCTGTAACCTGAATAGCAGGCGCTCACCCGACTGATAACTCAAGCTCCACATGGACCACAGCTGAGCTATGGGGGGGTGGGGTGGTGGTGGTGATGGTGGTGGTGGTGGTGGTGGTGGTGG
>NW_006441955.1:34978313-35027738 GCF_000325575.1 Pteropus alecto | reverse complement strand
GGTGTGTGTGTGTGTATGTATGTGTGTGTGTGTGTGTGTGTTTTTCCTGGAACAGATTTTCTTCTGAGATCTCAGCAGGCTTTTCTATATCATTGGAGAGCTATGGCTCCTCTTATTTCACAAGGCTCAATTTTTTTCTTTTTAGATGTGCAAGAAGATGACTCCATCCATGACTTGGCTTTATTCTCTCCCTCTTGCCTTGTTTTTTTTTTAACCAGTGCAAGGGGAGAGGATTCTTGTTTGTTCTCTGAGCAATCCTGTTCGTGCTTTACAAAGACTATTTGGAGTTTAAGTAATATGTGTATCTATGATCTAGAGCAGTGATCATCAAGTATACATTGGAATCATGGGAGAGATGGGGCATGGAGGTTATAATGCAGTTTCCTGGACTGCACATTCTTACCCAACTCCAAAATCTGCATTTTAACATACTTCTGTCTATGATATACTGGTTTAAGGATCACGCTTTGGGAAGCATTGGGCTTGAGGTGTCTTCTTAACATTGATTTATGTTCTGAGACCAGACCAAGAAGTAGATGGGTGGATAGATGGACATTATCAGTTCACCCTTCCTTAGGGTCATGTTGGAGGAGGCTCTAGAGCAATGCTGTCTAGTAGAAATAAAATGCAAACCATATAGATAATTGTAAATCTTCTATTAGTAAATTTAAAAAGTAAAGGAAATTAAGTGAAATTGATTATAATGGCATATATTATTTAGCCCAGTATATCCAAAATAATATCATTTAACATGTCATCAATAAAAAATAATTGAGATTTTAAAACTTTCTTCTTGCCTGTATGACATAGTACAAAGTCTGTTATATATTTTACATTTACAACACAGGTCAATTTAACTAGCAACATTTCAAGTGCTTAGTGGTGGCATGTGGTTAGTGACTATTATATTGAACAGCTGTAGAGCAGCGACAGCCCTGAGCTGCTGGCAGACACATGACTGATCATTGCCATTTCTCTACTAGTCCTGAGTAGGACCTCAGAATCCTTCTTAGCACAGAACTTTAGGTAAGCAGTGCCAATTCATTAGACCTCAAGATTCATTCATTTATTAAATAAATACTTATAGAGTGTCTTTTCCATACCCAGCACTGTTCTAGGTGCTTGGGATATACCCATGAACAAAGCAGACTAACATCTTAGCCTTTGAAGTAGCCTGCATTCTAGTGGGAGGAGATGGTCAATTAGCATTTTAAATAAGTAAATTATATAGTGATTTGGAAGATGACTATACTAATACTATACTATACTGTACTATACTATACTGTGCTATGCTATGCTATGCTATGCTATGCTATGCTATGCTATGCTATGCTATACTATACTATACTTTACCGTAGAAATAAGAACATGTAAAGCATGTAAGGGTTTAGGAGGACTCAAGATTGCTAGAGTTGGGGCTGCGGGGTGGTTAGATTGTAATTTTAAATAGGCCCCGTTGAGAAGATAACATGTGCGTGGACTTGAAGGAGGTGAGGTCAAACGTCAGAGGAGACTTAATTACCACCTGTGATCTAGCATGGCCTGCATTTTCACCAGGACTGTTGATCGGGGTGGGGTCAAGGAGGTGGGAGGAGAGGGATGGGACTAGGTGAGGCCTTACAGTATGGCACTATCCTCAGCAAAGCTCCTCTCTTCTTCCTCTCTGAAGATGAAAGCAACTTGGGGGCGGCCCAGGGAGAGACTGTGATGCAACTGCCAGGCCTCTGAGTCAGCTGATGTGCTGAGATAAGTGCTAAAACGAAGAACCTCAGTTCCAGGAAAATGGTGGCTGCACCCAGGAGCCAGCATTTGCTCACTTCACTCAGGCTTGGGAGATTAATCTGGAGGCTTCAGTGGATTGGCTTAGGACTTTAAGAGTTAAAGCTTAAACGCAGGTGTGGAAACAAAAGGGCTGGTTGCCTCTTTTGCTTTTTTCTTGCTCTTTTGGACAAGGTTGTTGAATCTGATCCAGAAAAAATAATAAACTTGGCTCTCGTTGCCTAGCCGTAAGTTCTTGTAATAAAACTCCCAGCACTGGCAGATAGAGTAATGTTCTGCTCTTTAAAAAAGTCTGGTAGCGTAACTAGAATTTAAAACACAAATGTCGTGCATGCTGTAAGTAGGAAGAGAGCATTCAGGAAAGGAGGTGGCTCGGTGTGGATCTCGGCAACCTGGGATTTGTTGGACAGTGAAGAGCTTCACATTTGTCCCTTCCACAGATGCTTGCTAAAGATTGGGATTCTTGGAGCTCAGTGCTATGTTCATTCCCACAGGAAGATGTTTGTCATGTCAGGGAATGTCAGAAGATTGGGTTTTAATTAGCAAGCAGAAGAAAAGTTCAGTGGATTCTGGGGGAAGACATGGAACTACCAAATGATTTAATAATTGGTTTTTAGTTGGAATTATTGGGTGAAAAATTAAATCATTAGCTTTAAAGCCTGAATGATCATTTCCTGGGCAGTGAGGGAAGTAAGGGTTACGGGAATGAAGAAATTATGGCATATCCTTTCTTATAAGTAACAGCATTGAGCTTTCATTCAACAAGCAATTATTGAGCCCCTGCTTTGTGCCAAGCACAGTGCCAGGCCCAGGAGATTCAAAATGAACAAGTGCTTTCTTGGCTCTCAAGGGTGTACTATCAGGACTATCAGGTTTGCTGATAAATAGTGCAATTAACATGAGGTTTATGCAAGACACAGTGGGCAGCTTCGTCTGGAGGAGAGAAAGGGAGCCTTGGTGGTTTCACAGAGAAGGTGATACCTGTGGAAGGATAAGGAGCAATTACCAGATGAGCAAGGTGGGGAAGGGTGGTCTAGGTAGGGAGCAGGATTAAGAAAGACCAGGGAGCCTGAAGTAGCATAGTGTGTTCTGCCATGTTGAATGATTCCATATGGTAAGTCCTGGGTACATGAGGGGGAAGGGGTTGGAAGTGGGGCGAGCAGAGATCCTCTCTGATCATGTGCCAGTTAAGATGCTACCCTGCATCATCATGTGTTTACTTTTTAGAGAGGTCTCAGGTGACAGTGTGGAGAAGGAATAGAGAGAGACAAAATTGCTCGGAGGGTGGGAGGTTACTGAAAGTTTGGTTGAGATGTAAGGGCCAGAAATAGAGCTGGTAGCATGACAAGGACCTACAAATTAGGTAGAGGATGGTGGACAGAATAAACAGCTCTGGAAAGTTTCTGCCATTTTATCCAAATAGAAAATCCTTGCTCTTAACATTTTAAAAAAAGAATTTCATATTCACTCATGTACTTATTTTCCTTGCAATGGTGATTATTAACCCTTTCTCATATTAGAAAAAAATATTATTTTCTCTCTCATTGTTTCTTTGCTAACTTCTTTACATCTATATTCTTCCACAGACTTTAACCTGAACCAGAATCTAATAGAGGTACCAAACCGTGAGGATTAGGCAGGACTAAAGCTTTGACTGCTAAAGTAATACATCGATATATCGTGTCTTTATTTCAGTAGGGCTCTTGACAGATTCTTGCATGATGCCCTTACAGACAAAATGAGGACAGTTCATGGGGATTCTTTGTAGTTGGTGAACAACCTGGAACCCCAGGAAGTGCTGTTTTATGTGCTCGGGTCAGTGTGGGAGAGTACCTGTAAGTCGCAGACCTCTACCTGGTCTTATTCAGCTTCTCAGGGATTTAGATAAACATGTAGAAGGCACTAATATGGAATTTAGAGATATTGACAACTAATAGAATAAAGATTTTTATATGGTCTCTAAAGACTTAAAATATGGACCTAAAGAATAAATACAAGCCTTTGTTTTTATATTAAAAGAATTACTAGTGTAAGGGAAGGACACGAAGAGCCTTGAATGTAATAAACTAAAGACTGGGGGATTTACATACTCTTCTCTCCACCACCACCTACCTGGTGTGAGCTGCCACGCTTCCTCCCCTGGATAATTCCAAAAGTCTACTACTGGTTTCTTGTTCCTTGTCTCCCTTCAGTCCATACGGGACACAGCAGCCAGAGTGATCCTGTTAAAACATTTTTTAGATGTTTTAATGACCTCTCAGTGGTGGTCCATGTCACCCACACTAAACACAGTCTTTAACAATGGACTGCAAGGTCCTGTTGGACCTACTGGTATTCTCTGTGACTTCTCTGACCTGTTCTCCCGCTCGCCTCCCCTGCCCCGCTGTGCTGCAGCCACACTGGCCTCCTTGCTTTTCCTTACCCGTGCCAGACCTTTCCACTCACTGCTGTCTCGACCACAAGTGCTTTTCCTCTGACATCCACGTGGATCGCTCCTTCATCTCCTTCGGGTCTTTAACTGCTCAGTGACTTTCTCAGTTAGACTTTTCCCATCAAAAATTTAAAAGTATAGTACCCCTCTCCTCTTCTCTCAATTTATTTTGCTCCATAGCACTGCTTACCATATTATATCTGTTATTTATTTTGCTTTTTAGCTTCCTTGCTAGACTGTAAGCTCCACAAGGTCAGGGAATTTTGTCTTTCACCTCCTCTGCTATATCTCCGGCACCTAGAACAGTGCCTGGCACAGAGTAGGTGGGCACTCAGTAAATATCTTTTGGATGTATGTTTAAAGCATAAATTAACGAATATGAGAAAATAGCAGGGTTTAGCCAGTATAAAAGCTGATGTGATCTTGGGCCTTATGCAGTGTCCCCATATATGTAGAAAGAGGTTTATGTCTGGAATTGGCTCACATGATCATGGGGGCTAGCAAGTTCAAAATGTGCAGAGCTGATATTTCAGTTTGAGTTAGAAAGCCAGCAGGCTGCTGTAGGACCCAGAAGAGCTGGTGTCCCAATCTGAAGGCCATTAGGCAGGAGAATTCTCTCTTACTCAGGAGAGGGTCAGCTTTTTGTTCTATTCAGGCCTTTTAGGTGATTGGATGAGACCCACACATTAGGAAAGGCTATCTGTTTTACTTAGTCTCCCAATTTTTAAATGTTAATCTCATTCAAAAACACACAGAAATACTCCAAATAGTGTTTGACCAAATATCTGGGCATTCCTTGGCTCAGTCAAGTTGACACACAAAATTAACCATCACAGTACATTTGTTGGACTACACCCAAAACCCTGAGTCTTGTCCCGGGCACCGCATTTCAGACCCTGCTGGTGGAGATTTGACAACTATGGTGTCTGGAGAGGAGATGAAGGGCTGGCTATAGTGCCCTAAAGAAGTGAAGTCATGAGTAAGGTCACGTGACATCTTCAAACATTTTAAGACTTATCTCGTGGAGGAAAGAAGAAGAAATTCTTTGGTCAGGAAGGCATAGCTCAGACAAGTAAGTGGAAGGCACATCTTACAGGTAGAAAATAAGAACGGTAAGAATAGAGATCTTTTCTTTGGGAGCTAGCGAGGTCTCCTTTCTGGAAGGGTTCAAGTAGAGGCCATCTGTGACCAGGAGTCAGAAGTCTCCTGATCTTGCCCCTGTGCTGATTCTCTGACCTTGGTGGGCCATAGGCTTCTCTGAGGTTTCCTCTACTCTACCAGGGAAATCACAATAGCTACCTCACAGGTCTTCCTAAGGATCAGGTGGGAATAACAACACCTTTTAAAACAGGTAGGAGTTAGGAGAGGCCTTCGTTAGCATCCAGCTTTGTCAGAGCCAGGAGAACGGGTGGTCAGCATGAATGCTGTCTAACTTCCTTGCTGCAGCAGAAAATTTCCACTGACCTACAGTCAGGGACACTTCACTGCCCCTGGCAGCTTTGCTTTCTTCTTATTGGAATGTGCCCGAGGAGTGGCAGTTAGCTCCTTTTCCAAATTCCTCAACCCAGAGTGAGCGATCCTGTTGCTGCTGGCCTAGGAGATGATAGATGAGCAGGGTTGATGGTGCGTGGAGGGATCAGCCAGCCAGGAGCTGCCCCTTTGTGAAGAACCAGCTATTCTATGGTATCCCTTTTCAATTACTTTAGGATACATTCCGAAGTTGCTCCCTATTTCTTCCCTTATTTACACTGTTCACATTCTTGCCTCTGGAATGTTCTGGAGTGATATCCCACCTTCCACTGTGAAGAAATGTTCTCTATGTATAGCATATTTAAAACTCAAGTGTTTTATGGTCGTAACGTGGATGAGAACAAAAGGAACAGAACATCCAGGGATGCTTGCCTAAGCATTCAGAACTGTGCTGGCAGTGGGACAAAGGCCTCTGGACTGTTGTGGTTTTCTTCGGTGACAGGCATAATAAAAATGACTTTTTAGTGCAAGTGCTTTTCGGTGAAAAGATTTTACTACAGTGCTTAAGTCAGAAAGTCAGATAAACATTGTTGGAAGTTCAGTGTCGGTGAGTAGCTAAGCCTCAGAGGATTTATACATTGGTTGGCATGGTTATTGTTTGGCAGGTAAATGGCTCAGGGGTTTTTTCTTACACAGGCCATGTCAAAACAAGGTTGAAACTAAACCGTCCCCACTGGTTTTGCTTATGAGTGGCATCGGGTGATTTAGCAAATGTCATTATCACACATGATAGCACTTTGTGGTACATAATACGTAATACGTGTTCAATAAATGATAACTACTGTTAGTGGCCATAGTTTATGGCCAGCTTGTTAATGATGCCTGGGTCCCACCCCAAAGATTCTCATGGATCTAGGGTGTGGCCTGGGCCTCAGGATATTTAGAATTTCTTAGGTGCTTCCAGCTTTCAGCCAAAAGGGAGACCATAGCATTACTAGGTTATGGCATCAGTTTGGTGAAGTACTTCTTTCCCAGTGTTTAAAAAATATATGAATATATAATTGAATAGAAAATATTAATGCCTAGCACAATAGTTAAGGTAAATACTGTTTCGTATATGCGTTAAGGTTGAAAATGCTGCTGTAAGCGATAGAGTTGTAAGTGAAATCCTTGCCCTTAACCTGCTTTTAGTCTGGCTATTTAGAACCTCTTTAGAACCTGCTTGCTTTTTTGTTAATGATAAATAGTTAATGTGAAATTTAATACAAGATATTTATAGTTTTATGATTTGGGAGTTTGCCTTTTTGCTCGCATTTCACCCTGACATTGATAAAATCAGTTATTTTATAAATGCTAGCCGATAAAGATGACACGCATATTTTCACCAGCAACTAAATGTGATTTCAGTACAGCAATAAAATGAGAATTTTTCTCCTTTGTATGAGTTAATTATGTATACTATGATTTGCTAGGTCAGTACTGTGGTCTAAATACATTCAGCAAGAATGTGGGACTTGCATAAATCATCCCGAAAGTTTTATTGGGATGACTCTAATAGCCTCTTGACTTCATTATCTATGGGAATTTGGGGGTCTTACAAAATAAACTGTAATACACATTCATCTCATTGTTAGGAAGTAATGTAGCGTGGTAGGAGACTGGCAACTTCTAGCCTTTTTTTTTTTTTTAGTATCAGAAGTCTTCTACTTATGGCTTCTGTTTACATAGCACTTTCAAATACCTACACACCATCCGATCTCTGTTTAATGTTACTCTCTTAGGAAGTTCTTATCTGCCCAAACTCCTCACCCCTGCCAAAATAATATCTTATAACCCTGTACTTTTCCTCTTTGTCAGTAATAGTAATTTAATGAAAAGATTAAGTGTCTAGTTAGTGATTTAAAGTTTCTTTTTATCTCAGTGCTTAGGAGAACATAAACCAGGGGGACTCTTGCTGTGTCCCTGTGGTGATGATGCTGCAGTGGTGGAAGACTTGGCAGTCAAGTTCACTTGCTAGCAGGACTTTGGGATCACCTGCTCTGATCCTGAAGCCCATTACAAGCCCATGACAGCACTCACCAAGACTTCTCACTTGACTTTTGAAACATATTACTTGAAAGGTTAACCTTCAGTTTAGATATCTGGAAGATAGCAGTGATAATGCTTGTGATTATTCACAATGCACTCTGTAGTCTGTCATTGTAGAGGTGTTTTTTTTAATCTTTAAAAATTCAAAGGAACATCCTGCATCATAGGTTTATCATTAGCAGGGAGAAGTAGCCTTGAGATTATTTCTTGAATCAGCTGCTAAAAACAGATAATCTGCCTGTATAACAAAGGGAAGAGGTTGGATTGACAAATCTCCATTAGTTGTCTGATAAGTGTTCTCTTATTATGATTCAGCTCCAGGTGACTGTACCGCATTAAATATGCAATTTTCTTTTCCTTAGGTGTCTGAGGGTTCTGTGGTCCAGTTTTCATCAGGAAACTTCTCTTTGTCAGCAGAAGCAGAAGAAAGGCACTTCCCCCATGGAAATGAGCATCTGTTAAATTGGGCCCGAAAGGAGTATGGAGCGGTCACTTCATTCACCGAACTCAAGATAGCACGAAACATTTATATTAAAGTGGGAGAAGGTAAATTTTACGTGGTTTCAAATAATGGCTGATTTACAACAGTCAGGTGGTTTTTTTTTTTTTTTCCTGTGACCAGGTGGTTAGGGCAAAGAATCCTATAATTACAGAATGTTGGAGCTGGCAGGGACCTGAGGGATCACTGGGGTCTGTTCTCCCCATGTCCCCGCCTTCCAATTTTCCATCTGAGGAAACAGGCCTGGTGATGGCCAAGTGAAAAATGGGAGAGTAGCCTGGTTGAGAGAAAGGAGGAGGAGGTTATGGTATAGAATTTAGAAGACACCCATACACAGGAGTCAGAAGAACTGAGTGCAGGGCTAGAAGCAGAGGGCACATGTGGGAAGGGAGGTGATAAACAATGGCATGAAGGAGGTCAACAGTTAGAGCTTCCTCTTACCTACTGTTCTGTAAACTTTTGAATGTAGTGTCAGTGTGTGATTTCGAGACATGAGTTAAATTTTGGAAATAGCAGAGGAAAAACGTTTGAATATGTTTTTAATACTAAGGTCTGTTGCGAGGATAATTATTGGAGAAAGAAACTGTATTGCCTTGGTAAGAGATAGCCCATTTTAATTTCTTTGCCTTGCAGAGGGATATAAATATCCAATGACTCAATTTTGAAAGTGTATTATTTTTTTAAATAACTTTTTTTCATTATTTTTAGTTATGTATATTCGGAACTCCCGTAAATTACTAGAAATAACCACTCTTGTGAATGGGTCCTCGGTATAGCCAGGTGATTGTGTGAAAACTGCATTCCAGGTTTTCAGCGTCCATCAGCTTTCTGTTGAATTTTACAGCAGTTGTCACTTCCTCCATAGACAGTATGGCCACGCAGGGTAGGTTACTGCCCTTTTTTGAATCTGGGCTCTTTGACAAATGCAGGAAAGGTGGACACCTTTAGGGTGTGTTCTGTATGCAGAAGCCACATGAGGTTCTTTCACATGCACCCACACCATTTAACCCCACTAGTAATCCTAGGAGGAAACCATTATTTCCATTATTTTACAGAGGGGTTAGTGGAGGGTTAAGCTTAACATGCTCAAAGCCATATTACCAGCAAGTGGCAAAGCCAGAACTCAAACCCAAGTTTTCTGACTCTTGACTCTAATGCCTGTTGCCTGATGCTGTGTTTTAAGTCTTAGCTAAATAAGCACAACCTAAAAATGAAAGTGAGCCACCTGATTGGAAAGACTTATTTAGCAGAGTAAAGAGAGAAGGAGTTTTAGAAGAGAGTTGGGTTCAAAAAGTTGAAGTTCGTTACTAAATTTTCATGAGAAGTCAAGTCCCATTGGAACAAATTAAAAATATCTTTTAACAAAGGTTCTAAGCCCTGGCCAATGGTCTGCATTTCTTTCTTTTTTCTAAAAAATTTTTAATGGTCTGCATTTCTAACACAGAATTCTAGTAGCATGAAAGAATGACTATTACTCCCGTTGGAATTATTTAGAATAAGAAAATGTATTATAGTAACATTTAGAATGTTAGACTCTGTTCTCTTGACAGTGAATGAGCTCCTGTACACAGCCATCACCTGCCGTTTGAATGAGGTATTCAGTGACTTCCCCAAGGCCACACACTGGGTTAGGGAAGAACTTAAAGGAGCTGGTGTCCAGTCCAGTAAAAAACTGATTAACTCCTTGGTTAACCTTTGGAGCCCCTGAAACTTGATGTCAGCCACCAGTTAGGTATAAGCCACCAGCCCACACCATGAAGAGGAGCAACTAGGGGAAGTGAGAGTCCTTTGTTAGGTCGATGGACCACAAGGTGATGTTGTTTATCACCATGGATCAGACTCCTCTGAGCACGCCTCATCGGCTAGCTTCCCAGAACCTGACCTTTCTCTACTCTGCAACCTAGGGACCCCAGGCTATGAGCCTCTTTTTGCTCTATCCCTAATGGTTCTCAAAGTGTGGTCCCCACCGCAGCAGCATCCTCATCACCTGGGAACATGTTAGAAATGCCAATTCTTGGGGCCAGCCCAAACCAACTAAATTGGAAACTCTGGCAATGGGGTCTAATCATTTGTGTTTTAACAAGCACTCCAGGTGATTCTGATGCTCACTAATGTTTGAGAACTACTGCTCTCACCTGTATACCTAGAGTGGAAGAATTGAGTTTATGGCTCTTATCCCAGCTGGTTTCATTAACTGTGAAGCTTCAAGCAAGAGTCTGATTTACCGCTGGAGCCTCAGTTTCCACAGCAGGAAAATGAGGAGTTTGTGTCACTTCCCAGGCTCTTAGAGTATATCATTCAAGGTCTCAAAGTCATTTGTCAATCCTTTCTTAAAATACAAATAAGCATACGACGCTCCCCCTCCCCCGTCCTGCCCAACCCCAAACACGCCAGGTCTCTACCCGGGGATTCCCCTTTGTGGTTTCCTTTCTACTTGGCAGTTGGTGTAAGTTTTGATGCCAGGCATGTGGAAGGCCATTTGGGGAAAACACACACACACACACTCACCCCACACATGCACACACAACAAAAAGTGATCAGCTTATTCAACTTAGTGACAATGGCATCTGGGACTTGAGCCCTTAATAACAGCAACTTTAAAGAATTAAACCTTTACTGGTGGCTTAGGAAAGTCACACATGGGTAAATATTGTTATTAGTTTCAAATCTCGCATCAGCATTTGTTCATCCAGGAAACCTATACCATGGACCTACTAAATGCCAGATGCAAACCAGGCACCGCTGTGAACTGGATATGCAGGCCAGAGCCCCAGGAGGTCTAGATCCTTGAGTTCCAGACTGGCCTGTCCCTGGCCCATTCACACAACCTCTAATTCTTTATGAAATTTCAGTCTTGTCACCCCAGTCTTATTTTCCATCCTGCGATCTGGGGGAGGCATCTGCAGGGCTGCAGCTGCAGGGTGTGCATTCCTCACCTACTCATCTGGCAAAACCCTCAGCAGATGTCGGGGGGAGGCTGCTCCGGCAGCCTGAGTTGGAGGAGCCCTGGCCTCTTCTCTCTGAGGGGGTCATTAGGGAAGAATGCAGAGTTCAGAGCTAAGCTCTCTTGGAATGAGCCTCAAAGTGGGGGTCTCATGAGTTCCTCTGGTCCCCTCTGTTCTAGGGGTGGCACATGGAGCCCTGTTGCCACAATGTGTACAAGTTTGGTGGGATTCAGGAGAGGGTAATATCATCCCAACCTTGGTACCTCCTCAGCTGATTCTTCTCTAAGTGAGACTTGCACGTGAATTTGAACCCTGGCATCCTGTCCATTATATGGAAAGGGCAGAAGTCTGTTTCATTAAAGTGCCAGGGCTCTGATTAATTACCCCTGCTGAAAAAAGTTTGCTGCACCTAGAACTTCCTTGACATTGCTCCCAGCTGTCATACTGCCAGCAGTTTCAAGTTCTGTTTAAACATTTAACCACTGAATGGAAATCCCATCAACCACAGTGCCGTGTAAATGGCATGTGCCGTTGGGGGAGTATCTTCAGACTCTTTACCTGGTCAAGGTGATGAGCAGCTCTCAGCACAATGAGACAATGTTTGTTGAAGCACCTCGTAAACTGTAAAATGCTATAGAAACGTTAGTTGTCTGTGTCAAGATTGTGAGAAAGAGTGAAAGTCTGCCTTCACTGTGCTGCCTAAACTCCTGTCTTTGGTTTTCGGAGTGTAAAGTGCTGTGAAGAAAAAATATGAGAGAATGATTAATTGTACATGATGGGCCAGAGAATTAATTAGGTTGCTGGTTCTTCTATTAATTGAAATAGCAAATATCCAAGGAGGACCATATCTGGGAATCGGATAAATAATGAGATTCAGTGTTGAATATGCTGACTGTGAAATATTTAGTGGATTTTTAAGTGACAGGTGCTTGGTATACAGATACCAATATAGGTCTGCAACTCAGAAAAGGAGTCACGATCTAGATACAACTTGAAGCTTTGGGAGTAATTGAGATCATCTAGAAGAATATGAGACAAAAAGAAGATTGAAGAAGGAAATGAGGTTCTTAGCCTTGGTTTTATAGCAGGATCAACTATGGAGCTTTCGAAAAGAAAGCTTCTTAGGCCCCACCTAGATCTTCTGAATCAAACTCTTGGGGATGAGTTCCAAACAGGTGGATTCTGATGTGCACTAAAGGTGGAGGACCACTGGTATTTAAAGGATGAACAGAGGAGGAGGAACCAGTGAAAGAGACTGAAAGATAGAAGTCAGAAGAAATGGATGAAGACCAAGAAGTTTCACAGAGAACAAGAAAGGCGAGGATTTAAACCAAAAGACGTCACTAGAGTTGATCAGTAGGAGATCACTGGTGACCAGAGGGTGGTATTCCAGGGCAGTGGTTGAGGAGGCCTAAGGCCCTTCCTTAGCACTGTGGTTCCTTGGATGCCTCACTTGCTCAGTGTCACCATCACCTTCTTTCCTTAGAGACTGGTTACCATGTAGCTCAGTGGTTTGACGGGTGGTCCTGTGCTTCTTTACTTTCAGATCAAGTGTTCCCTCCCACATGCAACATAGGGAAGAATTTTCTCTCTCTCAATTACCTTGCTGAGTACCTTCAGCCCAAAGCAGCAGAAGGGTGTGTGATATCCAGCCAGCCCCAGGATAAGGAAGTACACATCATCGAGTTAATCACCCCCAACTCTAACCCTTACAGGTGAGTGTGTATGTGTTCTGAACTGAGAAGAGATGAAAATAAAGATCTTCCCTGACTTGAGGCAGGGAGAGGTGCAGCCCTCCCTTTGCAGGAGGGAGGGAGCCATTGATGCTTTGGGTGAGATTCACAGAAGCTTTGAAGAAGGGAGTAAGGACAGCCGTGGTACATTTTATTTTCTGCATCTGTCTCTAGATCCCCTGTATTTTAGATGAGTTCCTGAAACCTATTCTGAACTTCTTGGTACTAATTAATAGGACACAGTCATTCTTGCTGCATCATTATCTCCTTGACTGAGGTTATCTCTGATAAGAAACTTACAAATTGTGCCTTTTAACACAATTATTGTTACTAGCATTCTGTTTTTATAAAGTTCTGTTCCTAGTGTCATCAGAGCACTTTTGCACTCATAACTGCTTATTTTAAAGTGATGCGTGTGTGAGCGTTGGGGTGTGGCCCTTCACAGTGTCATACCAAATAGCCATTGGCCATAACCCGCCTCTCCCTTGTGTTCTTGTTCTCCCTTTCCCATCCTTTTATTCTTTCCCCAGGACTGGAAATTTAACACTTCCTATTAGGAATGAATATGGAATTGAAAAAAAAAGAAACAAAAAGGGGAAAAGTAGGCCCTTCTTCCACTGCAGCCTGCATTTCATGTGAACTAATGATTTGAAAAATAAATGTATATCGTAGAGAGATTTCAAAGTTAAAATTCTAATCAAATCTTGATTTCGAAAACGAATAAACTGTAGATCAGTTTTGGTAAGGTTCCCTTTCTGTCCCACGTGAATAATTTTGTGGAAAATTAAAAGGGAATGAGAATAGAAGCCATCTGAGAAATGTGCTTAGATATTAAGCTTAAGGCTTCATTTGAGTATATCATTCATTTTATACTTTTCAAGTGTGTAAAACCAAGATAGAAAGAAAGACTTTCCTTTAAATTCAGAATGACAGAGATGTTATTGTTTGGTAAAAATTCTCTTTTATATCGAATTCTTAGAAGTTTGGGTTCTTTTCATCAATTTTCCAGTGATCCCTTGGTTGACCATCTGTTTTCTTTATTTTAATAACTATATATCCAGAAGTTTGGGAAAGTAAATGCAGATATGATTCTGTAGCCAATGTTAATGGCTTAAGCAAACCTTATATAAATCAAGAAATTCTCTAGCCTTTTGCCTCTTATTCTGAAATTTCCTTTTTTTTTTACTGCCATGCCTATCTCCTCCCTGCCACCCACCTCTCACCAAACTGCTTCCCATTCTGGTTTTGAAGGATTTTGAACATCTAACATATTGGAAAGTTACACACTGAAGCTTTGAAGGTGTTGAAGGTTGAAAAAGCAACAGTTCTGCTTCAAAAGTAAACTCTTCTGGTTTGTTCAAGTTCGTTTCAAACAGTGGCTGCATTAAGTAACCACTTTTTTCCCCCCCTAAAGAGGAGAAAAAAATTTAGTGGCTAATTATCAGCAGGCATATTTTTCTATTGTTATGTAAGGCCATTTGTTATGTGTGCACTAACAATCTGTTTTGCACATGTCATTTGCCTGGGATCGACTCCAGCTTTTTAATCAACTGGCCAGACACTGGAAACATGAAGACTTGGAAGAGGGGAGATAGTTGCAACTTTCTGGCATTTGGGTCCTAACTCTGCCTTTGTTTTCCATTCACAGTGCCTTCCAGGTGGATATAATAATTGACATAAGACCTTCTCGAAAGGATCCTGAGGTGTTCAAAAATCTCATCTTGATCTTGAAGTGCAAAAAGTCTGTCAACTGGGTTATCAAATCTTTCGATGTTAAGGGAAACCTGAAAGTTATTGTAAGTTGGTTGAGCATTTATTTGTTTTGATGAATGGCAATAATTTAAGCCATGTTTATATGTGTTATTATTGTAAAATTTCTGCCTCTTTGGACTCTCAGCCCTCTCAACAATTTTTCACTTTGCAAAATAGCCTGTTCCTTGGCTTCTCGTGACAAGGGTGAACAGAGTGGTGGTTGAAATTATGGTCTTGGAGGTCAAGACAGACCCATATTTGAGTCCAGACTCTGCCATTTAAAAACTGTGACCTTGGGCAAGTCTCTTAACCCCTCTGAAGTTCAGCCTCATTTGTGAAATTCCTGAAATGCATTAATGTACTTTTCAGTCATAGTCAGTAAAACAATGAACACAATTAAGCCTTTCATGATTGAGTCCTGTAAGGCCCATACTCTTGATTTTTGAGAAAAGTACATGATATTGACATATCGTTTCATTTGCTTCTAACTTCTAAGAGTGAAATATTGAAAAAAGATTTACAGAATGGAGAGGTGAGTGTGATGACACTAGAGAAGTGCCTCCAGCCTGTTCCCTAAGCATATGTTTCATGAAGAGAATATACTGAAGAAGCTTAGCTGGTTGACATGATAGGCAAACAGCAACTAGTTCCTGAAAAGTTGAATATTGAAATTTGGTAAAATAAATCTTTTTCAAATACGTTTAGGGAGATAACTATTTGACAGCATATTGGAGTGAATTATATTGAATGTTAAAAATCTTCTTCATTTTTAAGAAGATAATTAACCTCTTTAGCATCTCTTTTATAGGCTTGAATTTTTGTGCACTCTTTAAAAAAAATTATAGCTAATTCTTCTTTCAGTATCTGCATCGAATCAATTGGAGTGGGTTTTATGTTTTCAACGTTTTAGGAGAAAGGATGCTTTTGATTTTGGTATTATTCTTTCCTGACACCTTTGCCGGATATAGCAGTGAACAAAGTCAGTGGTCCCCTAGGCAACGTCATGTACAAGCATCCACTAGAGGCAGCAGGCAAAGCCATAAGCATACACATCTTAATTTAAAGTAATCGGTTCAATCCTGTGGGGTTACTCACATGAAGGTGTAGACAACTGACAAAGTTTAATGTGTCGTCTTTTTTTTTTTTTTTAACTTTGAGAGGATCCCAATAAGCCATGATATGTAATGGTGATACATTAATTTGGTGTTGAGCGCAAAGCCTCAGCCACGATTTTCTAAAGTCAGAGATGTTTTGATTGTTTTCCCTGGCATGGCATGAGGGATGATGGTGACCTGAGGTGTCTGCAGCCTTTGCTGCCTGGCACACCAACCAAATGTTTTTAACTTCAAAATAACAAAAACAGGAAAGGGAATCATGCTTTGAAAGGCAAAAACATACGGTACGTTTTAATTCTCTGCTGGAGTTCTTGTGTAATGTTCTTTCAGCCCTGACCCTTCAATGGCTCTTTCTCTCCCCGAGTATGTGTGCCTGGTCCGTGGCAGTCCTGGAGTTCAGTTTGAGTATCCCCACTTCTCATATGAATCAGCCTAGAAATGAGATTACCCATCCCAGTGCAAGATCTGTTTATATTTCTCTCCTTGGCTGTACTCCTGTTCCAGGCCAATTTTGGACAATGCATGACAACATTACTAAACAATTAGGTAATGTTTCATGATGTTCTTTTTTATTCCCCCAATCAGTTTCATGCTTTGTGATTTCCTAACTCCCTGCCTCAGATGAGAATTCTGACTGTGCTGTGAGGGAAAGTTACCTGCTAATAAAAAGGCATACATTCTGACTGTGCTTAGAAAGAGGGAAATGGTTAATAGTGAGCTTGTTTCTAGTATTTCCTTTAAAGACAATATTGGTAGAGTGGAAGGAATCCTGGCTTCGGTGCCCATCTCCAGTTGTCATTACTCCCAGTTGATACTGGGCAATCCAGTTGAACTCTGAGCCTGTTTCCTTACCCGTGAAATGGGTATGATACTATTTACTTTGAGAGTGCTTGTGAAGTTCAGTGAAGTTTATTTTTTCATTCGTTCATTCAAGTGTGACTGGGTATTTCATTTAAAGCAGGGGTCCCCAACCCTCAGCCTACAGACCGGTAGTGGTCAGTGGCCTGTTAGGAACCGAGCCACACAGCAGGAGGTGAACGGCGGGCGAGCAAGCCGAGAAGCTTCATCTGTATTCGCAGCCGCTCCCAGCACAAGTATCACCACCTCAGCTCTACCTCAGATCATCAGGCATTAGATTCTCATAGGAGCACCAGTCCCTGGTGCCAAAAAGGTTGGGGACTGCTGATTTAAAGCACTCAGCACATGTGGCGAATTCTCAGCTACATGTGCTACCTTAATTTCTGTGAGCTTCAGGTTCCCCTTCTCTCACAAAGGAGTAGTAGTACCTATCCTCTTATATTTCCAAGGAGAATTAAATAAAATAGCATATGTAAAGCTCTTAGCACAGTGCACATGTGCCATAAAAAGGCAGTTCATCCTCTTTCCATAAGCAAATCTTTAAAAGTTTGTCTATAGGAGCAATTAACTTCTCTAAACAAAGTGAAAACAAAAATGTCTACTAAAGGAAGTGTAAGTAACTTGATAGGGTAAATTTAAGGAAGAAGCCCATTATACATGGATAGAGTGTGTGTGTTAGGGGTGGGATATGGGCAGAATGTAGCCTCCAAATAACAGAATGTTTCAAAGAGATGCAAAAAACTGCTGTGGGCAAGAATGGTACCAGAAGTATCTACATTGCCAAGTCTAGCTCTGGCTTTTTCTTCATGTCCCTTATGGACCGTACATTGTCACATTTTGGAAGAACCTCCAAAACATAAAAGAATAGATGGAGAAAATGTGTTAGAAATTTTCTGTTATACTATTTCATATGGCCTTGGGACTTCGAGATTGGCAATAGCTGGCTTGTTCTTGGAAGACATTTTTTTTTAATCTCAGAAGGAATACACACTAACTCTCTAACCAACCGTTCCCCGGTCCCCTCCCCTACACCAGCAGTTCTGATGCAGGTGTGTGTTGGTTGGTGGAGGAGGATGTGGGGGCACTCAGATTTTACTTAGCTCATCATCCTTCATGAAGATATAGGTGGGAAAGATGGTGGTGGTGTTTGAAGACCCCCTTGAACATTCTCACTTGGAGTAGCTACACTCAGGCCTCGGAAAAGCCTGGGGACTCCCAGAAATACAGGTGCAGACTGCACTCATTGCTAGGAACCACTTGTTGCCATTGTCCTGAGCCTTGCTGCTTTACAAATGTGTGGATAGATTTCTAGCCTTGTAAGTCCCAAGGCATAATCAATGAGTGATACTGACAGCTCCTGGATTTCATGTGGAAAGGTGTAAAAAAAATCATTCCATATTGGTACAAAAAGGACAGGTGCAGTTATGATGATAGTATTCCGGAAATACAGTATTTTCTCAGCTGTCCAACAACATGAAAGACTAGGGCAGATGAGGCCAAGTAGTAGTGTTTAGGCCAGTATTGCAACTCCAGCCAATCAAAACGACATGCTGCTTTGCAAGGCTGGAAGAAGCTGTGTCTCAGAAACTGCTGTTGACTAAATGAATAAAAAGTTCTAAGAATAATTTGGATCCTTCTTTATCTCATTTTAGTTTTCTTTCTTTCCCTTTTTAACCCTTCCTTCCCCTAAGGTGTTTCCTCTGAATCAGAGTAGGAGCTAGAATATTCTAAACCTATGGAGCTGAGTTTTTTGCAAATAGCAATAGAACTTGGTTGAAGCCTTCTGGTTCCTTTGCATATATGCTCGTGTGTCTGGCCAGGCTGGTGGATTTTCCTCAGATAAGCGCTTTGGGTAATAGAAAAATATACTGGGTGAGCCCCTTTAAACTTTGAATTGAAAATTATATGTCCTCAGCCAATGTCCCACAACCAAAGAGGCTAAGAGAACTTAGAGCTTGTGAATCTTCTATGGTTTTACAGTGGGAAAGGATTACTATTTAGTCATGTTAGGGGTAAACAGAATGGGAAACCAATGAGGAATTTAGGGAAAATGCTACATATATGCAGGAAAATAATTGGGCATGGAAATTAAAGTGATTTTTATACAGCATGAAAATGCCATAATCTGCATGTTGGAAGGGCTTTCCAGCCCTGTTGGAGCAGTTGTTGAAAATGTAGTGCCTTCTCTTTGGGGTCCCCTCTGCATCATTCAGCTCTCTTACTATCTGACAGGATCATTGTTGTAGGAGTCAGAAGGTGATATGGAAATTTACCTTCCATGTCCTGGTTACTCAGAGTCCTTTTATATCCTTTCTTGGAAAGATTTCTGTCATTCAGTTTTAATTTGTAGGTGATTATCAAGTGAAAGCAAATTTTAAGGCTGACTTGTATTGTCGGATAAAATATTAATATTTAGAGGCACAGTACCCTAACTTAATTAATATTTAGAACATAAAATCTAAGCATATTCAGTTAATAGGGTTGGCAGATGAATACAATTACAAGATTGCTAAATAGATCATAAATCGTAAATGAAATATAAACATTGCTTGTTTCACCATATGGAACTTAATAGTTACAAAGATGAGATAGTCTCCTAGTTACTACTGAAGTAACTAGGTTGTGCCTTCTTTCATTTAAATCTAGGGTGCAGGAAGTAAAAACACAGGCTTTTTTTGTGTGTATATGTCAATATAACATGCACATATGTATACTTCATACATAATTTTAAGTAAAATTAAGGAGAAATTTGCTATACATACATATATGGTGTGTGTGTGTTAATAATTGAAACATTGAACTGACTCTGTTGTTACACAGTAGATATACTTAGCAGATAGCTACTATTTTTATCTATGTAACAACCCAAATGATATGATCAAACAGCATGCATAGATTTCTCTTAATCTGTTAACAGATTTTCACATAATGTTCTTAGTCCAAGGAGAATAAGGATTAAAAGAATAGGTAATTCCTTCATATACAGTATAGAATTTATTTGTTTCCAATTATTTAAAGCACTGTTTAATTTGACTCATAAGTGAAATTTTGCTATTTAGGCTCCTAACAGCATTGGCTTTGGGAAAGAGAGTGAGAGATCCATGATAATGACCAAATCAGTAAGAGATGATATTCCTTCAACTCAAGAGAATCTGATCAAGTGGGCCTTGGACAATGGCTATCGTCCAGTGACATCATACACAGTGGCTCCTGTGGCTAATAGATTTCACCTTCAGCTTGAAAACAATGGTAAGTATGATTTTTTAAAATTGTATTAAAAATATCTCTCAAATGAAGCTTTCCAATGAGGAACTCTCATTTCAGCCTATGTGGTGGTGTTTTTTTAGTGCAGATTTTAATGATTTGATTAACTGCTTTTTACTGTAAACCTTAAAGTTATCTAGAATTCTAATAGATTATTTCGAGGAAGCTATCTTTAATATAGTTGGGTTTTTTTGTTTGTTTTTTGTTTTTGCTTTAGTAATATAGAGTTGATTGCATGTTGGAGAACTTTGTTATAGATTGCTTTCACTATGATTACATAAGGATAAAGTAGCCTGGCTTCTTTTCTAACACCTGAGATACAGAGGAATTGGGAATGCAGGAAAGAAGTCCTCAGTCATGCTGTATCTTATATGAAAATAGTCATGGGGACTCATGATGTGCTTTTTCATTCTCAACCAAGTGGTATGATCAAACAACATGAACAGATTTCTCATTCATCCTCACCCAGAGGGAATGCATGGGTTATTACCCCAGGTCGATGGAGCAGAAAGCAGAGGCTTAGTAAGTTCTTGAGGTTTTCCAGAGTTTTATAGCTAGTGAGACTCAGTTTAAAGTTTTCTGATCTCCAGACCTATGTTCTCACCCCATGTTACTGCTACTGAGTGCAGTGCCAATAGAATGAAGATTAGGAGTGCAGGTTCAAGTTCCAGCTCTGCCATTTTATTTACTGTTTGGTGGTGGTGGTGGATAGGGGAGTTCATTAACCTCTGAGCCTCAGGTTGTTCCTCCTCAATGATATGGATAAACAGTAGGACCTACCTCAGAGACATATTGTGAAGGTTTTGGTTGAAGTACAAATGAAAAAGCCCTCCAAAAGCTCTGATTTCTTTTGGACTCATACAGCTATGCTCTTTTTCATTAAGATAGTATTGAAGGAGAGTTAATGTCCACTGGTCATCTTTACTTCCTACTGAGATGGATTGACCTCAAGCATACATCATTTGGCTTTGGAGAGTGGATGCAGAGACTCTTGGGGAAAGGTTTTTTTGTTTTGTTTTGTTCCCCCCTCCCTCTAAATTGTTGACAATATGAAAAAACACTGAGTTTTCATTGAATGGAAATATGCCTATTTCTTTGAAGGAATAAGTAACTAAGCAGCTTTTTAAGAAAAAATCTAAGCAACTTTTTCTTTTCTTCTTCAGGACCAGGTTCTAAAAGGCCAGAGTGCCCAGGCACATGTTGGAATTTAGTAGCCAAAAAGGAAGTAGCAAATAATCTTAAAATACCAATATTGTTTCAAGAAATCTTTAGAGAAACTCTTCTAAAGTATCTCTAGATTCAAGGGAATTATTTCAATGGCATATGAATGAACTAATATTGTCCCACACAACTTATTCGAATCATAGGTTTTTACAGTTTGCAGAGCTTTAAAAATCATCTAATCTCAGCCTTGGCTATACATTGGAGTCATGTGGGGAGCTTTAAAACATTTTAATGATTAGGTACCACTTCAGAGGGGCTGAGTTTTTTAATTGGTCTGGGGTGAAGCATGGGCATTTTTTTCAAGCTCCCAAAGTGATTTTAACATGTAGTCAAAGTTGAGGACCACTGATCTCATCCAACCTCTTAATTTTAAAATTGGGGAAACTGAGGCACAGAGAAGTAAGCCATTAGACCAAAGCCACTCAGGTAAAATAAACACTAGGACTAGAATTCAGGCTTCTAGACTTTCATCTCTTTCATACACCACTTGTTAAGAGTAATTTTATACATACCCAATCTGTGCTAATTCTTCCTGTTCTTGCCTCCAACAATGATGATTATGGCCTGGCATCAAACGCTGATGATATTTTGCTTTCTTCTGCACCACCAGAGGAGATGAGAGATGAAGAAGTCCATACCATCCCTCCTGAGCTACGGATCCTGCTGGACCCTGGCACCCTGGACAACCCACCCATCCAGGGAGGGGGAGGCAGGAATGGAGGTTTCCCCTTTCCTTTCCCGGATATCCCCAGGAGAGGCCAGAAGGAAGTGGGAGAAGATGGGATCCTCCAGCCAAAAGACCCTGTCATCCCCAGCTTACGACTATTTTCTGGTCCCAGAGAGCCTGAGGAGGTGCAAGGGAGCATAGATGTTGCCTTGTCAGTCAAATGTGACAATGAGAAGATAATCGTGGCTGTAGAAAAAGATTCTTTTCAGGTCAGTGCAATTTCTTCAAGGAGAGAAGAGAAGGCCACTTCCCTCTCCATCTTGCCCCAGTATGTGTTAGTTATTTCCCCAGCTCTTTCACTTTTGGACTCCGGAGACTTGATACTGTTTTCTCAGTTGGATGGGCTCACTTCCCCTTGGCTGTAATTCTCACTCGGTTCCTGTTGTTCTCAGTAGGGGGGGTTCCAGATCCTCGTGTGTCAATATTTTGCTACTGAATTTCCAAGGCCAACAAACACAATCCTTGGGCTGTTGAGAGGTGGTAGGCTGGGAAAAGGTAAGAGGGGAGAAGGAATGCAGGCCTTCAGCAATCTTTACTTGGAAGACCAGGCAAAACGTGTTAACTGTATGCTGCAGAACTGCCTGTGGGCTCCCTTTTTTTATGTCTTTTGTGGTTGTTGTTTCAGGCCAACAGCTACTTGGGGGTGGAGGTCACCCTGTTGGATCCTACCTGCAAGGCCAGGATGAATGGCACACACTTCATTTTGGAGTCTCCCCTGAATGGCTGTGGTACTCGGCACCGGCGGTCAGCCCCTGATGGTGTGGTTTACTATAACTCTGTGAGTGTTCTCCAGAACAAAGCTTGGCCCTGTGCGAGAGCCTTATCACCCTAAAATTAATCTTAACATTTCTGTGAAAATGAGGAGAGACATATGCCCCAGGACATATACAAAGCCAAGTGTCAGTTCTCAACAAAATGGGATGTACTTTGACACTGAAGTTTTTTGTTTTATTTGCTCCATTAGTGAATTTGTTGGATTTGGGAGCCTCTGTTTTTTATTTATTTTTATTTTTATTTTTTGGTTGGAGCATTTGTGGTCATCTCTTCCACCTCTCCTTTTATCTCCTGGTTACAGAGGGTTCACTGACAAAGTAATTGTGACCTATCTCTCTGACCGAGCTGTAGGATCAGATGGCCTGGTCCTTAAGAAGATAAAATCCAAGACTTTGGGCTATGAGTGGGAACATCTACACAACTGAGCTAATCAGATCCCTGTTTTCTCTAGCCTCCTTTGAGTCCTACCCAGAAGTAGGAGGACTTCTTCCTCCCTCATGAACAGAGAGCCAAAAGAGAGAAGTCCAAAAGGGGCCTTCAAGAAATTAAATCTCTCTCTACCTCTAAGAAAGACACGAAATCTTTTCAGATTAAACCTATTCTTGCAGAGATGAAGGAACAGTGAATATTAAAAGACTATACAGTGTTATCTTAAAAGAGCTTTATAGTGTTAATTTTGCAGTTCAGGCTGTACTTTGATGGTAAAAATAAGGCTTAAAGATTCCTGTGTCCAGATTTGACATGGTGTGTGTATGCTCATAGCTTTGGCATGGGACAGGGAGGGGCAGGAATACTCATTCTCATTCATTCCATTGTGGATAGTTAGATACGCATGACCCATTCGGAGAAAAGACTGGTGATCAGGTACTCCAGTCAGTGTGGCTCATGTGGGGCCTGACTCTCTTCCCAGTGAGTCGAAGTTTATTGTTCCTCAGGCAGTCTTAGAATGTTTGAGCTGGAAAGAACCCTAAGATGATCTCATTCAACTTCCTTATTCCACAGGTGAGGAAATTTAATTCCTTGCTTAGATTTGAAGAACTAGCTAACAGCAGAGCTAGGACCGAATCCAGCTTTTTGACCTCTCCTCCACTCATCTTTTCTCTACACCAAGCTGGTTCAGCTAATCTCCTTTTGTTATTGGAATACTTTATGAACCTTTGATCTCTCTGATGACACCTTCCTGCCAATTCTAACATCAGTTTTCTTGCAGTTATCCATTTTTTCCAGATATAATAAATGCCATATTACTGATATACTGTACTTGATTTGAGAATTTTAAACTTGTGTCTAAATTAACACCAATAAGAGTCTACAGTAATCTCTCAAGTAAAAAAAAAAAAAAGTGTCATTTGCCTCAGAAGAAAAAGGTATATTGTGAGCCCTTGAAAACTTTTCCTTCTTATATGTATATGTTATGGTGATGATGATGATGGTACTAGGGTAAGCAATATCCTAGATACGTGCTTCAATTGCATCAATATTTTCTTCTGAGGATTTGATAAATAATAGAGAGATAGTTTTCCTACATTCTCTTCCCATTCTGCTCCTTTCAGTGAATAGTTTAGTTGTTTGTTCCAGTTATAATTTTTCTTAGTAACTGTCAGATTTACTGTATATTTTTGTTTCGCAAGATATTCAAAAAGCATGACTACCCTACATATATGAGAAATTAGGACTTTATTTATGGAGTCATGGTCCTTAAGTGAATATTTTCATCTTATCTAGAACTAACTGACTACCCTACATATATGAGAAATTAGGACTTTATGGAGTCATGGTCCTTAAGTGAGTATTTTCATCTTATCTAGAACTAAACTAGGAATAATCATTTCAACTAGTGTTAAGATAGGTTGTCATGGAATAAAACATGATGCTCTTTTGTGCATCTATATACCATAGAGAAAGATATTAGAGAAGAAATGGGGAAAAGATAGAGGAGTACGGAAGAGAAAAGATGAGGAGAGAATGGTTCAATAGTAAACATTAAATCCTTTGCTTCTAACTCAAACCAAATCCCTTGCATTAGTCAGCTCTTTCTATTTCTTAGAATTTTCAATGTAAAGAGTAGCCCCCTCCCCCACAGTACAGGTAGCCTGTTGACAACCACATTCAACCCTATTTCAGTTTCTACTGTTTTCTTATTGTTTGAAATTATTTGTATTTTTTCATAAAGGAAGATACATATTTTAGTTCACATCCTAATTTGAACATGCATTGGGTTTCTCTTTATTTTTCATCTCTGCGCAGATAAAATCCTAAGCAAACTTGGAGTATTTTTTGTGTGTCTGTGAGGTAGAACCAAATACGTGTGATTTCATGTTTTTATGACATTGCCTGTGTTTTCTTTGCCTTTTAGATTGTGATACAGGCTCCATCCCTTGGGGATAGTAGTGGTTGGCCAGATGGTTATGAAGATTTGGAGTCAGGTGATAATGGATTTCCAGGAGATATGGATGAAGGAGATACTTCCCTCTTTAGCCGACCTGAAATTGTGGTGGTATGTGTTTCTTTGCAGTAGGTAATTTGTGGTGGATGTTGTCTTTTTGGCTAGCTTTAGTTAGGAAGTATTGGAGGAAAAATTAGTTGATAAAGGCCAAAGCTCATAAAGCTACAGGGCCTTCATCCTTCATTTGACTATGATTTATCTCTTCTTGTCCCGTCCCCCTCCTCCCCCCCCCCCCCGTTTAACTGCAGCCTGCCACAGGTGGGGAATCCCAGCAGCTTCCAGGACCCACCCAACAGAAACATCACCTTCAGCATGGAGCTGTACAACACTGACCTCTTTCTGGTGCCCTCCCAGGGGGTCTTCTCTGTGACAGAGAACGGACACATTTATGTTGAGGTGAGATTCCAACATTAGCCTTGGCCTTCAGGTTAGTGCTAAGTTGTAGTAGCTCCTGGGGCATGAGCTAAAGCACCTGGAGCAGACCTTCCTGCTCCTCCTCACAGCTTTTGACCAGCTCTAGGTGAAGGCTTGGCTCAGAAAATGCTTCCAGGTTGATTTCCGAGCAAAGTAGGAAATTTCAGAATTTGCTAGATTATCCTAAATAGAGAGAATGTTTTATAGACAAACGTTTTAAAATCATCGTCAGTGTGAATTCTACTAATAAAGCTCTGTCCTTGCTTTGTCCTTAGCATTTTTGGAATAATAGTTCAATAGTTGCAGTGTCAGAATTAACCATGAAATATTTCAGACCATCTCACGTATTATCTTTTAAATATGTGATAATATGTCATGAGATACAGTAGCACCTAGCATTCCATTAACATAGTGGAATGCTATGTGCTACTGTATCTCATGACATTTTTTTTCTAGGTCATCTAAAGGTATCTATAAGTTTATTAAAACTAGTTCCTGTATTTAACAGTAATAATCATGCATAGCCTAAGTCTGTGGATTGACTGAAAATATTAGGTAGCGGTGGTAATAATGAAATAAGAACAGCTAACATTTATTGCAGGTTTATTTTGTACCAAACTCAGTTGCAGGTATTGCAATAATTTACTCTTCAAAGCAATTAATAGTGCTCTGAGACAGGACTATTAATGTCTGTGTTTTATGGGTGAGGAAATTGAGGCACAAACTTGGCTAAGATCACCTACTTTGTACCCACAGTTCGTTCAGAGTCAGGGCTAATCCTCAGCCTGTCTGGCTCCAGAACTCGCACTGTTATCCACTGGATGCTACTATCGTTTAGCCTCATGCCATTGGAAAGGGAAGAAAAATATGATGTCTTAGCAGTGCAAATATCCAGATTCACAGATTGGATTTTAGAGAAGATAAATAGCCTTATGGCCCCAGGATGTCTGCTAGTCTTATAGGGGAGTCGCCATCTGATGAGCTGGTTTTGGTGCTAAGCTGCAAGCCTGTGTTCTGCTTCACTGTGGGAGGAGTGAGAAGCGTAAGGGGTCGAATGGGATGCTTCTATATATTAAAAGTAACTTCAGTGCACGTATTTCTATTTTAGAAAGATAAATAACTCTCACATTTGTACTGATTCTGGCATGGAGCCCGCGGGCTCTAGACATTTTCCTGGATCTCTCCTCTTTTTTAATTCCCTGTTTTGAGAGGTCTCCTCTTTCTCTGGGTATACCTTCTTTCTCCACCGGGGAAAATATACTGCTTTCTACATGCTGTTCCTAATCGTAGATCTCTTCTAATCCAAGATCGTTTTTTTCTTCTTGCTTTTCTGGCTGTACAGTCCACATGTGCAGTTGGTCAGTGACTCCTTGTTGTACTATAGATTTTAGGGGCAAGGCTTAACTGAGGTTTGTGCTTTTCCAAATGTGTGCATGGCTTTGCTAATTTATGGCTTAGTTGCTTTATGCTAATCAGTGGCCAATATTCCTCATATATCCAACCCTGGGTGTTGTGGTCTTTCTTCCCTTTCCCCTAGTGCTGGCTTACTTGAAATATGAGTTGGTTTGTTTGATTTTTTATTATTACTTTCCATTCATATCTTTTTGTATATCATCTATGTTTTTCCTAATTAAATTTAGTCAAAGATATTGTCAAGTGATGAAAAAGAAATTGACCAAATCTTTTTGCTACCCTTTTTTAAATATCAAGTACATTGAGGAGAATTTGGGCAGAGGAAAATGTTATAAGCTGTTTTATTTTAAAGTTGTTTTAAACCACCTAAAATGTGGGAGGGAATCTGTTACTAAACAGGATAGCAGCTATGCCTATTACTAAGTAGGATAGCTATGCCTATTCTTTGTTTACTAGTTTGGACTCCACTGCTGATAAGAAAATTAAAAAATTTTTTTGTTTTAAAATTTTAAAAAAATTTGCTTAGGCTAAGTAAAACTTACTAAATCATTGGCTTGGTCTAAAGAGCTATTTATTTCCAGGTTTCTTCTCTTGGCCATTCTTATCACATCCCCTCCCAGAATCCTCTGTTCACGCCAGACCATATTCCCTTCTTTTAATCTAGGACATTTTCAGTTCTGCCATCTGGGCTTTGATCATCTTTGGGTGATAGTTGGTCACATAATGGCAGCTTTTCTCTTAGTTCATTTGTCTCGGAGAATTAAAAAAAAACTTTATAACGCCCCAATTTAAATCTAGAATAGTACTGCTAATAATAGCTGGTGTTTGTTGACTAACTGGGAACTGTGTTGCTTGCATGTAATTTTGACTTTACAAATCTTCACATTAACTGTATTTAGTACGTGGTACCTCTCAATCTGTAGGGGAGGAAACTGAGGCTCAAGTTCACTGCACATGAGCAGCAGAGCATTTGATATTTTGAGATTAGTCTTATTCCAAAACCTGTAGCCTTTCTAGTACTCATTTTCAGTCTATTTTAGAGTAAAAGACTTACTAATGAAAAGTTTTGTTCTAAAACAACTTTTTGAGATACCTTAGACATTCCGCCATTTTATACTTTCTTTGAGATGAAAAAAAGATTTGCATTTCTTCTGTCACACATGTTTGCGTTGTGATTTCTGAGTTCATGTTAAAGGGCACTTTTTAGTAATGTGATATATGTAATTTGGCATCTTTCCAAGATAAAATATCTTATTTTTCAGAAATATTGCAAAAATAATGAAGTGTGAATATTTACAGACTACTAAACATTACTTCCTAGAAAGATTTCTTACAAAGCATTCTTTCAAAGCCACTTCTTTGAGACTGGTTGAAATGACCCTGTAGTTGTAATGAAATAGCAAAGAGAAAATGGATTTGTGTTCAGAATATCTGAGTTTAAGCTTTGGTTTTACCCAGTATTTGCTAGATATGATTTTGAACAAGTCATCTATCGTGGGTGTTTTCCCTCTATTTATTTAAAAAATGGAGATGAAAATATTTATCTCGTGAGATTGTTCTGAGGGAATAAGCTTTAAGGCAAAACAAAATTACATGATCGTAATCATCTTCATTGTTGGGCATCTTGTTGTTAACCCCATAGGGGCCTTTCAGAATAGCACTGTGGACTGAAAACCCCATGTGACGTCAGGGATTTCTCCTTCATTTCTTAGAATGGAAAGTGTGTTTGTATTTTCATGCCTTTTGAAAGGATTGTGGGACTATTGGCATATATTAAGGACTAACTTTACTTCTATGTTGTTTAAGTTTATTTTGATTCTAAGTTTAGTCAAGGAATGAGGCATAGAGGGGAGAGACAGTTTGTACGATGAACCCTGTGGCACCAAATGGAGAATCCAGTCTGGTCCAAGGATTTTAGCTGAGTTCAGGATAGTTGAGGTTTGAATTCTCTTAACACTTGACCAAACACTACTTTCTGTTTCTAAAGAAAAGAACGTTAACAAGGTTTGGACGTAGCCCATACAAATGTTTTGTAAGAAGAAAGTGTAAATGAGTCGGAAACATTTCCAGATTAGATTTCCCCTAAAATGCCCTTGGGTTTAAAGAGTGAAGGGAGAGTGTTTGGCAAGGCCTGGTTTGGATCTGTGAGCAGCCAGGATACTTTGCCAGGCCCGTGATCGCCACCAGATTGCACCATTGCTGACATCTAGCCCCAGGGGCCAGCTTTGCCTGCTCCCCGTGAAGTAGGACTTTAGATGAATCTGTAGCTTTACTGCAATGTTTTAGGCTCACTCTGACTTGTTGTAGATTAGAAGTTCAGTACCCGCTGCCTAGGTTAAATAGATTCTGCCTCTGTATTTTTTTGAGCAGTTTTCGAAAAGAGCTTGCCTTACAAGTGATGCGCTATTATGACATTAGGGGCTTTGCCTGTTGGTGTTTTATTTATTTTGGAAAATTAACTTTAGGTGCACGATATGCTTTTATTTTTATCTCCCAGAAGACTTATGGGAAGTCGAAGAGACTTATTCATTCTGTATTAGAATCTCTCAGGCTGCGTTTGATCTAAGTAATTTGCCGTCACCATCCATATAAAATTTAAATTGAAAACATTTCTTTCTTCAATGGATACATGTTACTTCTGTAATTAGAAAGACCATATAAGTATGTTGTGAAAATAAAGCAATGTCTCTCATCAGATGGTATGTTACCCTTGTGCCTAAAGTAAAAGTGAGATGTTAACTTGTTTCTGTATTCATATTTCTGTTCTTTGCAGGTGTCTGTTACCAAGGCTGACCAAGAACTGGGATTTGCCATCCAAACGTGCTTTATCTCTCCGTATTCGAACCCTGATAGGATGTCTGATTACACCATCATTGAGAACATTTGTCCTAAAGATGAATCTGTGAAATTCTACAATCCCAAAAGAGTGCACTTTCCCATCCCGCAAGCTGAGATCGATAAGAAGCGATTCAGCTTTGTTTTTAAGCCCATCTTCAACACCTCGCTGCTCTTTCTACAATGTGAGCTCACATTGTGTACCAAGAAAGAAAAGGTCCCTCAGAAGTTACCTAAGGTTTGTGGGCCTTCAGCCATTTGTACTGTTTCTTTGATGTTTTTAGGTGACGCAGTGACCTACCAGAGAATTATAATCACAAATTATTGCAGATTGGGGTTTTTAGTTTGGGAACTGCCCCATTGACGTGCCAAAGTCCTATTAGCAGGGAACTGTGAGTTTATGGAGTGTTAGAGAATAAATCCTGACAGTATGATTTTTTTCCATGCATGCAACTTAATAGTATCTTATGAATGATAAATTAAGACTGTTTTCCACTGAGGGAGAGGTCTGGCTTTATCTTTGCTATTCAGATAGTGTGAGGTGCCAAAAGTACAGAGCCGAAAGGACAAATTCAGTGTGAGGATTAATTTTTCCAGGTCCCGCTGAGACTTGTATTGCAATTGTTTTTTGACCTTCTCTGTATGAGTTATAAGGGTTGACTTGTCTCAGGAGGACTTCTAAAAGGATAATAAATATTTAAATTTTTCTTAGTTTCATATGAATTTGTCATGTTTGCCTCATATGACTCCCCATACTGAACCAGCACATTCTGTTGCCACATCAGAAATCAGAACACTTTGACCTTGCTGGAATGGCTGCTGTACGGGAAATTGGCAGGGTTAATTACCTCATTAGGTTGGCCTGGACTGCATGAACGGTATCTTCTGTCGTGGTTTTGCTTTTGTGATCTAATTTCATATGTGCATTTACGCTGTGCATAGTTCACGCAGTGTAAGCTTGTTTCTCAGCCTTTTGTGGACATATCAATCAATGGCTAAAAGTCTAATAATGTGTAATGTATTATATGTATGGAATTCTCTTAATACATAGGTTGTAAGAGATAGGTGTATAAGTAGGAGGCAAATTTATCACTATCAGATAGATTACCGTTGATCTGAATCCTTGGCACTAATATATTCCCCTGGGCATTCCTTTCCCTCATAACACCAAAGAAAATTTTATAGTGCATGTGAAGATACAGCAAATCTGATCATAATCATTAGGGAGCTCATATATGTAAGGTGATTTAGACTGTGTCCTTTAGGTTGTTTTTGGAAACACCGATGCCTTGGCCTTGTGGGCATTCACTTTCCAGTGGCCATCAAGGTTGGAGCTTAGTGGTAGAGAGCCGTGAGGAGCTTAATGCTTGGCTGTGGGGCCCAGCTGTTTCCTACAAACAAAGGATAACTTTTAGGAGTTAGGGATCTAGTAAGGGAGGCCTGGACATTACTGGGGGTTCTTTATTGATAGCTTTGGCTGTTAAACCTTTCACTGAGTCTGACCTTTTACAGCCCAGCTTCATAGCATGTTTATCTGTGAAAATGAATGTTTTAAGGAGAGCTCTAAGTCCTAGGGTATGACATAAAATGTTATCCTAAATCTAAAGTCACTATTTATACCCAAGGCAAGATGCAGTGGAATGAGCATGGGGGACTGACAAAGAAGGGCTACTACTTACTAACAGAACTTTAAGCAAAACCCTTTGACCTCTCAGAACCAGCATTTCCTCATCTATTAATTTGAAGTAATTGTACCTGGCTTTGCTTCTGGGTAGAGGAGCAAATAAGATAATAGATATGGTAACAGTCCAGCACTTATAGAGCGGCGGCTTAGGATGAGTCATTACCACTGTCTCCCTGTTTACTGCTTGTAGTTAATATTTCCACATTTCTGGTGACTTCTGAGTACTTTCTATGACAATAGACAGAGCCAAAGAATCTTCCATGAAGAGGTTTCAAAGATCGTTGAGTCCAACTTTGCCCTTTGCTGATGAAACTGAGGCCAGAGAGTGCAGTGTCTTACCCAGAATCACACAGTGAGTTAGTCGTAGAATCATAGACTCTTACTTAACTGAAGAACTAATAAGAAAGTAAGAAAGGTTTTCCTAAAATGCACATCTTTTCACTAATGATTCCTCTTCATGAAAAAGCCATTGTTTCCCTCTACAAGGGGGCTATGTTAAAGGCTTTCTGTTTTTTGAGGGGGACGGGGAGGAATTAGTTATCTGCTTATAATACATGTCTGACTTGCATGTTTCTCAGAGCAGCAATGACAATTAAGCCAAAAGTTTGCTCTTTGTGATTAAAAGAGCTAGAAATTAACTTTGGGAATGCCTTGCTACAGACATTTAAAATGATATATTTCTTTTTATAATGAAAGCAAATATGTCATTTATATTAGAGTTTGATGAGCATAGACAAGTAACCAAAGTTCTTTAAAAGAAAAAGGTGAAGAGAAAAAACGGTAATGGAATGTGATCATATACTTTTAAAAAACATATCCACTGGGCTCGGGCATGTTAGTTATAAGTTTGGGGCCCTAAAATAGATAGAAGCAGCTGATCTCATGGCTTCCACACCTGGGCACAGCTCCCAAAGACAGACTTTGTTTTGGAACAATAAAAGCAGATAGCCCTGGAAAGCTTCATTTTGCATGAGCCTATACCAGGGCTTAAAAATCAAACAAACTCGACAACACGATTATCTTTATGGACAATAAATGTAAAATCTGTCACCTTCATCATGCAATACATGAAGTTTCCCACAATCACAAATTGCAAACGTGAACCATTTATGTGAAGCCAGCTTGGCGAAGGGCCAACATTTATCACATAGTTTCTTTATTTTTCACACTAATAACACTAAAATCTTCAATTGTTTTGTAGGAAGAAAGGGGGAAAAGACAACATTTATAAGCTGTCTAACGCTATTTGCATCTTTAAGTACAGCCGAGAATATACTGGGCCTGCCACTATATATATCTCCAAGATTGTTTATGGTTCTTCGTAAAATACCCAGATCTTCTGGTTTTTTTTGTTCTTTATTTTTCACACTAATAACACTAAAATCTTCAATTGTTTTGTAGGAAGAAAGGGGGAAAAGACAACATTTATAAGCTGTCTAACGCTATTTGCATCTTTAAGTACAGCCGAGAATATACTGGGCCTGCCACTATATATATCTCCAAGATTGTTTATGGTTCTTCGTAAAATACCCAGATCTTCTGTTTTTCTGTGGTAAACAATCGTGAGCTATCTGATAAGGGGCACAGGGACAATTGTGCAGGCTGAGCTGGTGAAGGCCCTCTCGAGTGACCCCCCTCACTCTTTGCTTTGCTTTGCTCTGCCTCTCTGCAGTGCGTGCCTCCTGATGAAGCCTGCACCTCTCTGGATGCCTCAATGATCTGGGCCATGATGCAGAACAAGAAGACATTCACCAAGCCCCTTGCTGTGATCCATCATGAAGTAGAATCTAAAGGTGTGTTTCGGGAGGATCAGTCAGGGAATGGGAGCCTCAGGGCTGCTAGTGCTTTGTCAAGATCGCAAATGCCTTTGGGGAAGGTGTTATGTATGTGAACACCATCCATCTTGGGTGTCACAGCAGAAAGAAGGTTGAGAACCAGTGTTCAAATGTGTTTTTATAATTCAGTTTTCAGAGTTTTATGCACAGATTTGTTACTCGAAACCAAGGGTGCCTCCTCCTATACACATGCAGGAATGTTTGGCAAGCTGTATCTTCTGGGAGAAAAGAAGGGTACCCTAAGAGGTGTAGTACCAGTACCAGAGAGGACAGCCAGACCTGGCATAGGCCAGGCCAGCCAAATGAGCAGAGAAGCAGAATTGGGCTTTGCGAGGATATTAGGAATGGATATGAGGCCCTATGGACTCTGTGGGGAGCATCTATCAGGGAACAGCATCACAGCTCCAACCAAGGGCATCTGAAAACAAGAGCACACCAGGCAGCTGTCAATATCTGACAAGGTGGAACCAGATGTCACATGGGCAGTTACAGTTATCGCCATCTGAAGAAAACCTATGGCTATCTAGAAACATTATCTGAAAGAGCCAAACTAAGAGAAGGCTGAGAGAATGAAAGTGGATTCCAAACCTCTAAGGTTAGGTATTTCAGGGCAAGAGCTCCCGGCTGTCTTCTGCCACCTTGAGGGACAGAGAGAAGCCTGGTACCGGCACTGCGGGCCTTGACAAAAGCCAGTGAGCAGCCTGACTCTAGTTGCCGGACATTAGCTGGAGTCCTGCTGGGTGGTGCTGACACCAGATCCAGGCTTGAGGCAGCTCTTGGGATGGCATTTCTGGTCCAGGCTGTGTTGGATTTGGCAAGACTAAGCAGCAGGGGTGGCTCTCGAACAAACAAGACCTAACAGAACAGAGGCATGTGGATGCCATCTAGTTTCTTCTTTGGTTGAGTGACTTTTGCGAAAGTAGCAGTGCCATTCCTATTGTCATATCTGGTGGTGATGTCTACCCCCTTCCTAGGAATATGCTCACTCCAGAAAGGCAAGAGAGAGTAGTGGAAAGGGCACTGGCTTAGAGCCAAGAGCCTTGGAGGCGGGTAGCTCTTAGCTTTCCCAGATAACTGGCTGTGAGACTTTGGAGATCTCTCTTCATGGCCTTAGGTTTCGTTTTCTTTATCTGGAAAAGGAGGGGTTTGGACCAGATGACTTCCAGAGCCCTTGCAGCTGTAATATGCAGTTACACTGTTTGAAGAAGCAAAGTACTCTTTTATTCATTTCCCAGCTATCCAAAAGTTGGTGTGAAATGTACATATTAGATATTTATTGGTTCCTCAGCAATGTTTTTGTTTGTTTTGCCTTTTTTAGTAGGGTTTCAACCATTTGAAACAGTTATAAAAGCCAATAAATGGATTGCCCAAATAGTTCCTTTTTAATTGGGTCATGGGGAAAGGAATAAGTTAATTGTGTTGCAAAATATATCACAACTGGGCAACAGCTGGCTCTGTTTTGTGCTGTGAAAGTGGTTTAACAATAGCAACAGCTACCTGGTACTCCATCTGTTACTCTTACCTATTTTGAGAGAGGTAATTCTGCTGGTAATTGAAGGCAGCAGATTGCTTTTTCCTTTGCCAGACAATAATTAGGCATTAATATTGCAGCAGTATAACTTCCAGTAATTCATTCTTTCTTCTTTTAAGTCTAGTGGTATTTTCCTAAGTAATTCCTCTTGTAAATTAGGTAATTAACTTTTATTTAAACTTGGTGTAATTATCCTGAACGTTCAGTGTTTTCTTTACATAAAAGTTCAAGAGGAAAGTTTTACCAAATATCAAAGCAATTTCATGAGATTTGCTAATTGAGACTAGAGTTTTGTGGAGAAGCATGTAGTGAAGAAAGTTTATTGCTTGGATTTGTTAAACAAATTGAGGAGGTTAGACCGTAGGCCAGCTTCCCAGGGGCTGTCTGCAAAGGTGCTTTCTAACTCTGTACTGAATGGGGTAGGTTTTCCGGCAGTTTTCAACTCTGAATGACTCCTCTTATCTTTTATGTCTGTTTTCCTTTAACTCTAAAATCATTTCTCTTCAATGCAGGCCATTCAAGTCTTCACTTTTTCCTCTACCTCTCAGTGTGTTGGGATAATCAATTGAAAAGGAAATGTGACATTTGGCTAATAGCAGTGGTTTATTTGAGTAAAAGGATCATGAATGTTTTTTCTGCCAGATAGTTTTGTGTGTGAATATAGTAATACACAGATTCTAGAGCATCTCTGGAAATGGGCAGGTCTCTCATTAGAATTGGCACTTTGGATAAAAATTTCCCAACCAATGGGACATTTCACTGTCCTTTTTACTATACAGGTGCTCTTTGAAGGCCATGCCAAATTTTCAGCTCTCCTTAGTCATTTGGGCCTTCATATTTTTCAATACTTGAGTTTTCTGGGGCAGCAGATAAAGGCTCTGGTTGTCAACTTCACAGCCAGGCAGAGAGTTCCTCAGGGGCTACCACTGCCAACAGCATGGACACATTTCAGGCAATGTTACTTCCTTCTGTGGACTGGGAGAATAGGCCATCAAGACTTAATAAATAATTCTAGGGCCCTCCTCTGGGCCTGTAGCATCTTTGCCACTTTTGATCAATCTTGGGAACCAGTGTTGGGTGAGCATTCTTTCATCATTTAAACTTTCAACATTAGATGATGTGTGCTGGCGGTGATGATGGCGATGGAGATGATGACTATTTAACTTTTATTGAGCATTTACTTAATACAAGGTTCTGTGCTAAATGCTTTGTATGAGTTATTGTATTTTATCCTCATAGCCCCTTTGCGAGGCAGGAATAGAGAGAGGCTAAGTAACTTGACTGAGGTCATATCACATATAAATGGTAGATCTGAGATTAAACTCCAGGCACTTTGATTCCAGAGCCTATGCTCTTAAACTCTATGCCTTATCTGAGGACTAAGTTGAGTCTAGTTTTTTTGTTGTTGTTGTTTGTTTGTTTTTTGAAACTATAAATAACGTAGTTAACACCCTATAATCTCAAAAGAAGATGAAGACTTTTAGAAAAAAAGTCTGTTTCCCGCAAAGTTAAGATATCGAGAAACATGTAAACTATTTAAGAGAGTATTAAAGTTTAAGAGGAGTTCTGTGACTTTGAATTATAACTTACAAAAAAGCCCAGAAAACATGAATAGTTTATGCGTATTATGGTTTATGGCAAAACAATTAAAATAGTTGAGGTGATGCCATCCTACGATATTTTCTGAAATATTTTGAAGTATAGGCATATTAGTGCTGTTTGCTTTGGATGCTGTGACCACTTTTTATAGCATTTGAGAACACTTGGGCTTCCACAATAAAAAATGGTATTACCACGTCAATGATAATTTTTTTTAAAGGGTAAAAGAGAAGAATAATCATTTCTCTGAAATTTTGGACTCTAAAATTTGGGGCACATATACAAAAAAAATGGGGCACAAAAGAACAATAAATATCACCCCCAAATTTGCCATGATTTATATGCAATATATAATTCTCAGCAAGTTAAAATGAGTACATTAAACGTTTAAAATACTGAATTTTTTCCATATTTCTACCACATAACTTTTACAAAATAAAATTGTGCTCAGGACAACACCTGGCATATCATGGGCACTGAGTAAATGTTAATTTCTTTTCCTTCCTCTTAACCTCTCGGCCAAACTGGGTTTGGGGTTAGGGTGGATGAGTGGAGGGGATAGAAGGGAAAGTTGTAAACGTCAATTGCAAGTTAATCCAAGAGAGGCGTTACTTTTTGGAACACATTTGATTTTTCCAGAACAAAAATATTCTAAAGCACCAGCCAGGTTTTGTCCTCAGGCTGAGGTAGAGATGAAGGGAGGCTGGGTAGAAAGAAATGTAGAAATGCTTAATTGACAGACCAAGACATTCAGTTTCTATTCCGGAAGGGAGAAGGAGTATCATAGGGATTTATTATTATTATTATTATTATTATTATTATTATTATTATTATTATTCAGTGTGATCCACATTTTAAAAACTTTTTACTCTGGAAAATTTCAAATATATACAAAAATAGAATAGTAGAAAGAACTCCCATGAACCTTCCATCTGGTTTCAACAATTACCAATTCATAGTGAATCTTGTTTTATCACTTCCTGTCCCTGGATTGTTTTGAAGGAAACCCAGACATTTCATTTCATCCATAAATATTCCAGAATGTACTTCTAAAAGTTAAGAACCATCAAAAGATATCGAGTAGGGAGCCAGTGATCATTCAGGAGGACTACTCTGAGAGAAGGTCAGTGTGCTGGGACATACACAATAATTAGATATACGTGACATTTATGGTTATTCAAAAAAAAAAATGTTTATTGAGTACCTACTTTATGCTTGGTGTATAGTAAACACGTTGTTCTGTCTTTAAGGCCTTTACAGTGTAGTGGAGCGTTTCACAGCCTCAGTATTATTGACATTTTGGTTGGATAATGCTCAGATGGCATTTGTTTTTTTTGTGGGGTGGGGGGAGGGAGTGTCCTGTTCATTGGAAGATGTTGAGCAGCATCCCTGGCCTCTACCCACTAGCTGTTCATAGCAAACCCTTCCACTACCAGCCGTGGCAACCTGAAATGTCTCCGGACATAGCCAAATGTCCTGGGGATGGGGGGCGGGGTGGCAGAAATCACTTTCAGGTGAGAGCCACTGATCTTGGTGGAAGCATGCAGATAAGTGACCAGGCAATTGCAACAAATGTCACAAATATTGAAACGACCCAGAGAAGTGGGGTTCATTTATAGTGAAGTAAAGTTAGTAAAAATTGTATCTTAAATGTGACCTGTACAAAGGCCTCCAAGTCTTCAGCTTCTTTATCTCTCTATCCTAACCTCTTTGCCAAATAGTGGTACAAGTGGGTACCAATTAGATACCTTGTTTCACTTTGGGCCTGTTTGGTCCTACCATGTTTAGAAGAACTGAATTGAAAGCTGGAAGCCAAAAGCTGTGGTCAGGTACTCATGCGTAACCCCAGAAATATCCCGTGTATGAAAACCATGCCTAACACTCCGAGGAGGGAAATTTTGGTTCTAGAGATAGACCAAGGTTTGCTCAGAGTCTATGAAAAGATTTAATTCAGAATGTTGATTATAGTTTGTTCTTTCTGTAAAGAAATCTTTATTGTTAAAATTCTTTTTACAGTAATAGCTAGGATTCCTTTCTTACAATCTAACCCGTAAACCAAAAGTAAATATTGTTGTGTCCACTCTTTTCCTTTCAGCATGCCAACTCGATTATACAGTTCCAGTGGACATCAAGCTCTTTTAGTTATACTCAGGGGTTATTGGGGATTTTGGAACTAAAAGGTTAGAGGATAAAATCCTTTAACCTCAGTTCTGCAGCTTGTGCTTATTATTGTTTATGCACAGAAATCATGGAGGAACTTTACCCGGGGGGACATAAGCAACAACTGTTTCTGTTTAGTTCTGTGAAAAGGCCCCGATTTGAGGTGAGGGAAGAGGATTAGATCATAACATAAGTCCATTAAGAAATTTAAAACAATGCCATCCATCACACAGGCCTTGCTATAAAGCCTAAATTCTTGCATGTGAGGTCTCCTTAGGGGAAAATTATTATGTAGAACCTCTTGGGAATTCTGACTGACAAAATTTAACCACGGGTAGCTAATTGGATGGAACTGTTCCCAGAAGTGTGTATATTTCTCATATGATGCACACTATGGAGACCTTTAAATGCCTTTGGACTTAGTTTAGCAAATCAAACCACTACTGCTTGAAAGTAGGAGAATTTTGTGGTTAGATATCACTATTTCATAGGGTTCTTGGGAGTTTACAATGAGATAGTACAAGTAAAAGCTTTTGTCAATTATAAAATACCATACAAATGTACAAACACAAGATTTCACCGTCATTACTTTTTCGCTGCCAACTAAGCTGATAGGACCAAACACCTAGGAGAGAGTTTTTGTGGGCATTTTGTAATTGGTGTGTATTCTACATACTGAATTAGATTTTCTTAAAATCACATAATTAATTTAATTTGATTTTAGTGGCTTTGATTCATCTGGTAGCATTCCTTCCCCTAGAGCTGGATCATGATACCCATGCTGCAAGAATGTGATCAACCCGACTGAGATTGGTTAATCTGAAAATTTACAGTCCTGTCTAGCATCTTCATTTTTATAAACACCAACTCAAACGCTGTTTGTTTTTGGTCAATTTTTCACAAGTTCTTTTCACTTCACTCTGGATTCCAACACAATGTGTGTATTCCTTCTTTCTTGAGTAAAAATGGAGATGAAAAGAGAGGCATTAAACACTTATCACTTTTAAACTCTAAAGAGAAGGGGCAGAGTCTATGCCAGGACTCACCACACGTTTTCTATAAAGGAGCAGATAGTGAATATTTTCAGTTTGTGGTTCATATAGCCCCTGCCTCAACTGCTCAGTGCTACTATTGCAGCATGAAAGTAGCCACGGACAATACGTAAATGAATGAACATAGTTATGTTCAAATAAAACTTTATTTATGGAATAGATTTGAATTTCACATAATTTTCACGTGTCGTTAAATATTACCCTTTTGATTTTTTTCAATCATTAAAAAATACAAAATGTATTTTTAGTTCATGGGCCATACAAAAATAAATAGTGGGCCATGGTATACTCCCCCCTATCTATGCTGTTCTCACTGCTGAAGATAGTGAGTAGCTATGCACAAGTCGTTTTTCAATCTCTGCTTTTCCAGCTAAGGATGGAGCAGCACTCACCAGTCATTTAGGCTGTGAGGCAGAATCTGGAATTCTGGTTCAACCTCTGCCCTTATTCTTTCCAGCTGAGACCTTAGGCTAGTCACATGATATCAGAATCTCAGTCTGCTCATTCGTAAAATAGTGATAATTTTTTTTCTGCCTCCCTCACAGGGCTAGTATGACCCTCAAATGAGATCATGGCTGTGTAGCACTTTCTGAATATGAAAGCATAGAAATGTTGAGGCATACAAGCATTTTCGTATACTCTTATTTAAAGTTTCCTCTATCGCCTCCACTTTCAAAAAGCACATCAATATTCCAATCATCCTTCACCAAACACTTCTGGCGGGCCTATTTTATGCTGGGCTGAACCCTGAGGATATACAGATGAGTAAGAACTAGACTCTGACCTCAAAAAAAAAAAAAAAAGAGAGAGAGAGAACGAGAATTACAATGTGATGTGGTACATGTGTAACAGAAGAGGGATGGAATGAGCAGAGGTGAGAGAACCCAGCCCTGCTAGAGGACAGATGGGGCGGTGGGAGCATCAGAGAAGACCAACAAAGCCGGTGTGGAGAAATGGGTATTTCAGGGATAGCTTGCAAAGTGTGATAACATAGAGAATTGGGAGAGTTTAAATAATATGAGGAGCCTAGCATAGGAGAAGGATCTCATTTGGAAAGGAGAGAGTTTGGTAAAGGAGGGAGGCACAACTTTGTGTGCCATGCTGAAGAGTTTAAAATTTTTTTCTATAAATAGAGGGGAGTCATTTAGCAAGTAAATCAGGGCAATAACATATCCACCTCTGGGATCTGGAAAATTCACTCTAGGGGACACATATGGAGGACAAAATATGTGTGCTGGGGGCAGTGATAGAGACAAGGAGGTCAATTTGGAAAACTGTAAAAATGCAGATATGTGATGAAGAGGAGCTGAACCATATAGGGCAGTAGCATTAAGGATAGAAGAGTAAAGATACTTTTAAAAACTTGTATACATGAAATTAAAAGAATTTTTTAAAATGGAATAATATTGTGAATACACTGGAGAAACATGGTATTTAAAAGTATCGAATCCTTTTCTAAATAAGTATAAAGGTGTACACACACACAAATTGTCAGACTTAAATTCCTTAAGTTTGGGTGTTAACCTTCAAGTTTTCTTTAAATTGGAGAGCCCATACAATTGACCGTTGAGTACAACGCTTAAGATTTCCAAATAATCCATGTTAACAGTGTCAATAACTAAAGAGGATAATCGACAGAGCTTTCAACGAGTATTAACAAATAGAAAAGTGTCAGTCTGCTGAGATTTTGATGACCTTTTGCTTAAAACTTGATTGCTCTGTGTAATGTATCATGATTTATGTTTTTGTTTCAGGAATAGGTCCAAGCATTAAGGAACCGAATCCAATTTCTCCACGTAAGTCTTTATGCAACTATTTCGAAATATAGCCTCCTGGGCTTTTATAAGAATGAGCTGGTTATGGGGCATTTGCCAGACTTTGAGTTTTGATAAGGAGCCTTATGCTCTTACTCTCCCTCCCCACTTTTTTCTCATACTTTCTTTTTCCTTAACTCTGTCTTCATTTTCCTTCCTTTTTCTCTCTGTACCTTTGCCACTTTAAAATATGAATTTGTTGACTCATTGGTGTGTATGGACTTACTGGAAGGGTAATAACTTAGTTTTACAAAGAGAAGTTTATTGTTTGCATACTTACATTGGTCGTGATCTGAAATCATTAACATACAGCTACGGGAGTGTTTTTGCTTTACCTGTCATTAATACTGTTTACCTGCTCAGAGAAGTAGTGGTAAAGGAATGAGTTATACCTTCAAGACAATCTCTAGTCCAGGGAGTGTTGCGGGTGGGAGAGGGCTTGTTAGAAAAAAAAGAGGTACCAACTACTCCAAAATGATGCACTGGAAATTGTCTGGGCCAATTCCATCACTTTTCTATGGAAGAAAACTCTGATCCAGAAATATGTAAGTGACTTGCCCGTGGTTCTAATTGGCACTGAGGCAGGACTAGAACCTGGGCTTTGTGGCTGTGAACCCCAGAGTTCTTCTAACTGATGTTGCCTTGTGAGGAGAATCTGTGCTTTTTTCCTTCCTTAAATCCCTCCATGGCTGACCTCATCAGTACACATGACAGTCAGTCTGGAGAATTCCTTTATACAAAGCACTTTATAAAATGTTCTGTTAACTAATTATTTTAACAATCTCATGGAAAGTATGATATTAAGTGTATTAGTTTATATATTATTTTATATATTAAGCGTATTATTTTAACAATATCATGGAACCCAGTAAGAGACACATATGGACGCTTTCTCTCAAACGTTCCTGGTTTAATTGTTGTAAATGACATCTCCATCTTTATAGAATGTTTTCACTAAAAACTTTTAATTGTGCCCCACTTTTGGATCTGTAGGCATAAAAAGGCAAGTCATATTTTAATATCTAGTCCTTTTAATCTAGTCCTGCGGCTAGATTAAATTAAATTAGGTTGATGGCTTGGTTCATCTTAACCTCCAGAGAGTTCTGTCTAGTTCTTAAACTCCTTCAGGGGGATCCCCAGCCCGTCTACAAGCTCCTTTTGTTTACTTCCTGCCTTCAGCAGGTGAAATAGTGCTATCCCCATTTTTCAGAAGTTAAATGAACACAGAAAAGGGTACATGGCTAGAAAAGAGGGACGAGAACTTGGGAATTTGGATCTTTCCAGAATCTTTTCCAACACGACATACTTTTCCTGACTCCTTTCAAGTGCTGGGGCTGCTCAAGGATCACATTTGTCTACAACTGAATCTTTAACACTGAAGTGAGTTGAAAGGCAGAGATTTAATTTATATAGAGATCAGCTGGAGTTGCTTCTGACTGGCGAGGAACATAGAAACAATATTGAAATAATGGGGAGAGCCTATACCTTAAATTTATATTATAAAAACAGAGACCTTAGAAATCTTTATTCTACTGAAAACCCCTCTCTGTTGGAACCTGATTTTAACTTTTTATAAGTGATTCAAAGAAGGTAGCTCTCTTAAATGAAAGGAAATGTTCTATTTCTGTGGCCTGGAATTAGTTTCAAATATAAAAATCTTTGCCAAACAGAGAAACAATTGGTTCTATTTATATGTTTTGCTGACCATAAAACTGACATCACTCCCCACTGAGAAATATTTCCGTTCCCCTCACAGAAAGATCACGGTTGGAAAAGTGTTAAAAAGTAGGTTGTTTTAAATGACACAATACATAGTTAAGACAGGGTTTAATATGAAGAGATCAGTGAAATGTTATAATCCACAAGAATAGTTTATCCTTATCCTATGTTTTCTTCTTCTCATCCCTTTCTTCCTGTTATTTTTCACAGTTTTAAACGTTCATGCAAATATGTTTGTAAAGTCTTTGAAGTATGTTTTCGGCGTAGTGTCTTATTGTTGGAAGTGTTCAGTGAATAGGAAGCAATGAGTCGGATTTTGGTAATGGAAGTTTGCCTTATTTTCCAAAGCCTCTTAACCTCTGAATTTTCAAGCCTCTTTACTGTTCACATAGTAGGTCCTCAGGACTGAAACAATGAACCACAGACTTAAGGTTTTACAAAGTTTACAAATCTGATTTTTTAGTACGTTGCTCAAAATAATTGCAAATTGAGCCTGTCTTGCAAATCTGATAATTTCATTTTTCTTTTCAGAAAAAAATATAATACGAATACAGTATATTTTGTTGGAATCTTCATTTTATCCTTTAATTTTATTAGTCAGCTCTCAGCCTTTCTGACAATGCTTGTGAAACAAATATAAAATTGCAACATATGATGCAGACTAACCTAAAGTGTGTATTGGTTTCCCTTCCTTACAGCCGTTTTCCACGGCCTAGATACTCTGACTGTGATGGGCATCGCGTTTGCAGCCTTTGTGATTGGAGCACTCCTAACGGGGGCCTTGTGGTACATCTATTCTCACACAGGTTAGTGCAACTGTTAAATAATACTTGCTGCGCATCCTGCGTGCCTGCCGCACAGTGGGACCTCGGTGTTTCATTGCATGGATGAATGGACGAAATAACGAATGAAAGAAAGTTCATTCTGACCGTTTTCACGTTTATGTATTTGGCATAAATTGGATCTTGCAAAAATATAATTTGCTTTAAGCAGTTTTAGGAAAAGGTGTATAAACTATGATAATTGCAGTTGAGATGTTGGTAAAGTTTAGCTTCTAATAAAGCTCTTTCATAGTTTGGGTTTAATTAAAGGAAGGTAATGTAGACAAACTGGAACTATAAACCATTCCCTCAACGCTAAAGACGTCATAATAGACATATAAATGGGTAGGAAGTTTAAAGGGAAGCCACGATTTCATTACCACATCTGCCAAGGCGCTGAGTACTGTCCACCAGAAGCCCTAATCTGTGGCTTAAACCAAAATTTCTCAACCTTTTAATTAAAAATTCATACCATGTTCTCTTTGATAAACATAAAATTCTCATATCTTCCTTTAGTTATTTAAATTTTCAAAATAATTTTCATGAATTATAAACAAAAATGGTGAAACAATGGCTTTGTTTTCAAACTTGGTCCTCCACCCCACAAAATTCTAATGAGTCCTTCCTTCTGACCCTTCCCACCAATCCCAAGGTTGAAACCTTCTGCCTAAACAGAGAACCTCTTCTGACACCAATACAGAATGCCGGCCCAGCAAGGGGAGTCTATAGCACAGTGGGAAAGGAACAAATGGGCTGGCCTTCTCTTGCTTCTTTCTTATGTTCCTTGCAAAAATGAGAAGGAAAGACATGCATTTTGAGATATATCTTGTGAGCTAGTTGGTATTGTTTGTTCTTGGATACTTATAGTTTATACAGCAGGCCTCAATTAGCATTGTTTGGTTCAACTTGTGTCATTACTCCAGGAAGACTCTAGCTCGAAATTTTTCTATGGGCTAGTCACCCACAGATGCTTAACGTGTGCCTGCTGAGCCATGTCTGGCCCTGGTCATAAATTTTCCCTCAAACCCTAAAAGCTAATTTCAGGCCAGGTAGGGCCAGGAAGCCAGATCCAGCCAAAGTAGGGCAACCAAATGGCATTCGTTATTGGAACATACCGCACCGAAATCCCTCTGATAATCCCAGACTCTTGTCCACAGCCAAGCTCACAAACCTGATAAAAAGCCAAGCCTGGTTTTATGGCCTATATTGCTGCTCATTAAATTCCGAAGTTTGTCATTATTGCTCTCTTCTCCCTCAAACCAGAGACTTTAAGAGGAATTTTTAAGTTTTTTAGTATAGAAATGGGTTTGCAAATAGATGAAAGAAAAACAAAACCAAAAACCCTTCTTGTGATGGTTTCTAGCAAAATAAATTATGCTGATTTAGAAGCAAAAAGGTTTATAGACACTGTCATTTGGGCTCTAAACCTATTAGCATCATATATGATAAAGCTTCAAAATGACTTTTTATTAAAAACTGTAACCTCTGGTTCATTTTAAAGACTGAGCATAAAGAATACCAGTGTCATACAAGTATGAAAAAGGCTTCTTTCAAGACTCAATGTTCATTTCCTGTCCAGAACTCCCTCTGTTTCATACCTGGATCAGCTAGCTGCAAGTTTAGCTAAAAAGAGATCATAACGCAGTAGCCAGTGAGGAGAGATGTGTACACAAACACTGACTCAGGCCTTTCAATTTCCACAGTAATCTAAGCTCTGGAACTCAGACCTTATATTGCATATTTGGGGGTTCAGGCGGCATCTGCCTCTATGACAGAAACAATCCTTCATTTGGGTGACTTCTCTCGAATTATGCTTTACATCTGCAGCACAGAGCACAAAACCAAGTCACATGTTTAAGTTGTAGATATCTACTTACTCACCTGTGAGTCTAAAAAAGCTGAGTCCTCACTTTATTGTACAACATCTTTAGGCAGAATAAAGGATACATCTTTAAGAGTCTATTAACTCTATTTGGAAAACTCCATTCCTAAAACTTACGTTCTCCACTAATATGGTACAGGGAGGAGGGACAGTCGGAGTGGAAATGGAACCATCGAATCTTCATGCTCCTGGGAGCCTACCTAGTTCATGAGTCCTTAACCACTAGTCCATGAAGGTCCCAAAATCATATCTTTTTTTTTTTTTTTTTTTTTTGAGCAGAGGGGCAAAAGCATTTAATTTTATGTTTTAGTAAAACCTTTAGCTTTGTCACAGTAGTACATGAACATAGTTTAAAGGCTGAAATAGTTTTATAAGACTTGTTATGAAAAAACATGAGTCCCCTGCTGCCCCACTCCCTTTTCTTGCTTTTCAGAGCACCATTTTTTTTCTCTCAGCTGATTCTTTTGGACATTAATCCATATCTCTAAGTAATATGAATATATTGCTACTTTTTGACTTATCAGTTTTAGGCCTTTTCTGTTGACCTCTTATTAAGGAAGATAAAAATTTAGTTCTCTTTCACCCCTGTGCCCTAGTTATACATTCGTGCCCTTCTTGTCCCCCTCCCTCCACCATCCTGCTAATAGAGTTATACTGAAATTTTGGTTAGATCGGTATCTACTGTCTACGTTATTATGACTACCTAAATGCTAATCACAGTCTAGCCATGTAGAATGATATTGTTTTTCCTGCATGACTTTTAATTTACCCTAGATTTAACCATTGTTTCTTCCCCCAACCCCCACATTAGCTTAGTTTCCTATTTACTTATCACTAATTCATCTGTTGACTCTCTGCAAGTTTTCTCAATCTCCTCTTAATACATTTAGACATCAGGTGTTCCACTGATTTATTTTCTTAAGCAAATCTTTCCTAGAGTCTTCTGCTCTATTCCTGTCTGAATTGGCTGCCTTCTATACTTGGATGCTGTTGTCTTCCTACATTATTTCACCACCATGCTGAGGATTCCCTGTAGTTTCAAGTTGTGGATATCCTTTGTCATGTATACCATGTCTTTCTGTTTCTTGGTTAAAGAGTACATAAGAGGGAAGTGTTTTTCACACCTTGCATTTCTGAAAATATCCTAATTTTATACAAACACTTGGTAGATTGTTTGGCAAGGTATAGAATTCTGTATTATAATTTTCCTTCAGAATTTTGAAAGCATTCTATATTGACTTTTGGCTCTGAAGATTGCTTTTGGGAAATTCTAAGCCATTCAGATTCCTGACCTGTTTATGTTTCTGAAAGAAATTTTACAATATTAGTACTTGATTTAGGTGTGTTTTCATACATTATGCTGGGCGTCAGTGGAGCCCTTTCAGTCTAGAAACATGTCTTTTAGCATTGAGATTTTTTCAAATTATAGACTTTTTTCTCGCCCCTATTTTCTCTGTTCTCTTATTCTAGAAACCACATTATTTGAAAGTTGAACCTCTTGAATTGTCCTCATTTTCCTTTCTTTCCTGTTTTCTACCTTTTTCATTTTTTGTTTATTTTCTAGATTTCTTCACCTTTAGCTTTTATTTTCCTATTGAGATTTTTATACTGCCTTCAAATTTTTAAATTCCAAGAAATTTTTCCTATAATTAAAAAAAAAAATCTATCCTATTCTTGTCACAGGTTCAATATCATATCTGAGAATCTTAATATAGGATTGTTTAAGAATGAGGAAGTTCTGAGCTTGTGGTGGTATGGCTGGGCCTTTTACTAAAGAACTCTTGATATCACATCTTTGGCTCTTTCCTCTTGAGCTCATCAGATTTTCTATAAAACTGGTTTTCTTGTTTCCTTCCTGGAGAGTGTAGGTTTGGCTGTCAGTGTTCTGGAGGTCACAGAATTTATCATGCAGACCTTCATTTAATCCTCTTTTCTAAGTGTGGTTCTGTGCCCTCCGCTATGCCTGATGTCGGTCATTCCCGGAACCCTCAGCTTCATCCTCTTTAGAGAGTAAACTTCCTGTCTTCCTCCAGGATGAGGAAGGGCAGGGTCCCAGCCGCATGGAGTGAAGAAGGGGATTTCCAGAAATCTTGTTGCTTCTTATACAGAAGTTCAGCCAACCCTACTGTTTGTAACCCCACATTTATCCTTTCTTGTAGGGGTACTTGATGCCACTGTTTCCTGAGTTTATGAGGGTTCTGTGTTATAACTTGGTTGTTTCCCACCTTTTCCTACTGCTGGCTTAGGTTCTCGTCTCTTAAATCTGCTAAGTGAGTTACTACTCACCCATTTCCTCACCAACTTTCAAAATTGTATTGCTATTGTCACCACTCCAGCTTTCTTCTTTTCTTATAGGTTTATGCCTTTTAAAAATCTGTGAATTATCACAGTGGTGAGATTTTCCTCCAGGCCTGTGAGTTGGTTGCAATTCCGTATCAATTAATGTCTCTGTTTCTTGATATCCTAATTGTAATAATTTCACAAGCTCACTCCTGTAACTAGACTACCTTTACTTTTAAAAGTTTTCAGTCAGTTTTTATGGATTTCAAAAATTATCCATCCCTATTCTCTAAACTAAAAGACCTCTCTTTTACAGGCAAAACTCTGTAGGAGGGGTGGATTAAATTTTGTTATAATTTATCTTTACTTTAACTTGCCTTTATGGCCCCTGAACAAGATGCACTCAAAGTTTGATGATAATAAGAAGAAAAAGAGGAGAAGGAAGAGGGAAAAGGAAAAGGATTAGGATTCGGGGAAGAGGTCAGGCTGCCCTTCATGTTTATCTGTACAAACCTTAGATGTGAGCTATTGCCAGAAATTGGACTTGAAGCTCTAGTTTGTTCAACTACTAGTTTTGTTATCTGATCCAGGTATATTAATTATATTTTCTGATTCTTACTTCCCAGGGTTATTGGAGGTGAAAGTGCTTAAATAAGAAATGCATGCGAAAAGTTTCTGAAGTCCAAAGTCTTACAAAAATATAAACTGTTTAAAGTCGCTCGGGTGTACAGGCAGAAAAAAGTCTAAGAGTAGAAGGAACACCATGTTTTACAGAGCAAAATAAAATGCTGAGGTTTCGAATTAGGTCTGCCTATCCCAATCCCTCAGGCTTCTTCTATTCAGCAGTCCCTCAGTGGAACACACCTTGTTGTTCTTAAAGCACATCCCCAGGTCTGCCTGAGTCAGGTAAGAATTTTTAATTAGAAGCATCTCTGGAGGCTTCAAATGTTTTTAGAGGGCTGAAGTTTCTCCAAGCTCTCACCTCCAGTCCAGGTGAAGAGAGAAACAGCAAGAGGATAGGCTAAAGTGTGACTAGTAAAAGGCAAGAGATTGAGTACCGGGGATCAGAAAGATGCAGCTGGAACATATGAGAACCCTGGTGTGAACATATGAGAACACTGTTCACCCAAGAGCTCAGGTTAACTTCAAGTAAGATACCCACCGAAAACCAAAGGGCAGATGCAAACCAGTTGGCCGTACTGCAGGAATATAGAAAGAAAGTGGTAGGCCAGACATGTTGGAAGATTTTAATTCCTGCCTTGGAACATTTTTCCCTTTCCC
>NW_006441955.1:34965182-34978293 GCF_000325575.1 Pteropus alecto | reverse complement strand
CATGTAATCTACCCCTCTTGCAGAAGTTTGGCTGGGGAAAAAGAAATAAATAAATAAAAGGTCTTGTAGCTTGGAGACTAGGGAGGGACAAGTTTTGAAAAAATGATACATAGTGATTGAAAACTTCTCTAAAGGTAGTTCTAGTTTACTCTCCTTGTAGGAGTGAGCTTGTAATTAGGATATCAAGAGATAGAGACATTAATTGGTATAGAATTGCAACCAACATGTAGGCCTAGAGGAAAATATTTTTTATTTTTCTTTCCAGCGTCAAGTAATATTAAATCTACATCACCCCCAAGCATATGGTTTTCAAGAAAGAAATTTCAGAAATTTCCCCTATAACTAACCAATCCTCATAATCAGCAAGTTCTCTTCTATGTGACCTAAATCCTTATCACTACCATTTAAAGTCATTTCCTTCTGTTCTGACCTCAGGGAAGATAAAGAACAGCTGTCTGTTCCTCTTTGTAATAATCCTCTGTGGGCAGTATTTGCAAACGGTCTCCTTTGGGCTAAATAATCAGATTCCTCTCACCTTCCTTTAAAATTCTTCTGTTGTGTGGTTTTCCCAAAGATCCTCTTCGTGTTGTTTACATCTTTCTTAGATAAGGTTTCTTTCTCAGGACCTGACATGCTGAAAGACTTCTAGATAAGAGCCCAGTTGTAAAGTAGACCCGCCAAAGAAGTGGCAAGAAATCAGATGTGGAGAACCCCATGCTAAGCTAAAGAAATGAAACAGATTATTCTTTAAAACACACACACACACACACACACACATATATATATATAAAAAATGTCTAAATGATCTCTGGCAGTATCTAGGCTCAACCGCAGAGCTGGGTGGAACTAATCCTTTTCCTAACACACCCTCCTCCTGAGTACCACCCCATGCACCAAATACCTCTCCCCTACTCACTCTCCCTCTTCCTCAAATCTCTCTTCTTCAACGTGGTTTGAGATTTTAGGAGCAAAGCATGAAGACTGAGCATATTTCTGATGGCCAAGTTTGATATTTATGAGCAAGAGCTTTCCTCGAACTCCTTACATTCACTAAGTAGGCCTATCCTACTTAACCTTGGGATCCTCCCTGCCCTTCTTCTCCAGAAGTAGACTGATTATATTTGTCACCCAAGGGATATTTTAGAGAAAGACAGTGTTCTAAGAAATCAGAGGTCCCTGGGTTAGAGAGCAGAACACTGAAAGACCTATCACAGAAAACCCAGGGGTTTTTTAACGTTTTAAGCAGAAATATCTGCGCATTAAACTTTCTTTCTCATGGCGACTTTTTCTGTAGTGCCACTTCCATCTAACAAAAAAACTTTCTCAAAAGGTAAACTTTTTTTTTAACAACTTGGTTATGCTGAGAAATCTCACGTCTTACATGTGAAAATAGCCACAGAGATAGAAGGGTTAGTCTAAAGAAGATATTTTCAACATTTCCCCAAGCAGATTCTTAGACAGAGATTGTCCTTGGCACATCATTGTCTCAAGTCAATAGATTATTAGGTTAAGTTGACTTGTCCACCTTGGTGAAATGTATCCTGAAACTTTGAGTATAGGGGACTTCTTTGTTTTGTTTTATGTGAGGTTTCATTTTGGACAGTGTTTTGCATCAACAGCTCAAGGGTTTCCAAAACTCAGGAAGTTGAAAGACCTTTGTAATGGGCACTGATTAAAATAAACTGACATGGCAACAAATTATATTTGGCAAATAGACATCGGAAAACAAATATTCAGACTTCCTGGGCAGGGAGCAGTACTGGCACTTTTCCTGAATGTGAATAATCAAGCACGTTTCAAATTCTGGATGAGACAGAATTGTTCACTATCAATAGATGAGCCAAAACCATCTTGCTTGAGCCGCTATCAGGCTGAACAAATGAAGCCCAGGTGAGCCAAAAAGGAGAGGTAGAGTGTTGACTTACCTCCTGCTTTCTGATGGGGAAAAGATATATTTAAAATGTGCTTCACACACAGCCACATTAGCCCTTCTAATTAATAACATGAGGAACCAGCTGGGTGTGGATCAACATGTGGGTTGTGAGGGGGCTGAATTTTTAAAGTATATCATGAGTTATTCAGATCTCTGGAGGTTTTGGGTTTTTCTTTTTTCAGTGTGTGTGTGTGTGTGAGCACATCACAAAAGCTGAAATTTGATTTCCTTCTTGAAAGCTCCCATTCTGGGGAAAGTGAATTTCTGGCACCACCTTTAATTACATACATATGTGATGGGTAGAGGGCAGTGCTGGGGAGGGTCCAAAATATAGATTGCCCCCCAAAAAGGAAGAACAAAAATACAATGTTTCTCTGCTTCTGAGGAATATTAACCCCCTAATCTTAGGTAGCTAGTCATACATGAGCGACAGGGGGAACAAAGGAATAGGGGCCCAGCCTAGAGACTGCCCAAAGAACACCCTATTTATTGGTAGTTAAACAATCCCTCCTGCATCCCCGGAGACAAAGGACAGGAGGATCATAATCTTAGCTGGCCTAACCTGGCTACAGAAGCCTGCACAGAAGGTATTACCCTAATTTGCCTACAATTTAAGCTTCCTTATAATACTATGTTTATGCCTGGAAGTTCATGAATCTAATTATAACAGACTGAATTCTGGGTACGCATTAGGCAAAGAGTTATATAGCAGCCAAGTGTCAATCAAAATGACCTCACTTGCCAATCACCTAAAAACACCTTTGTAACCACCTATCACAGCCCCAAATATAATGCAGACCTCTCCCTCCTCCGGGGTTACAACTCTCCATCTTCCCTGGCTGGGCTGTAACCCGTACCTCCCCAACCAGGGATACGTAACCTTGTTTCCATGTGGTTAGCCAGTTTTAGGCTTGACCCGTCTTCTACCTCATAATGTTCTTTTAACAAATGAATATTTTCTCATATTCACTGAGCTGAAGTTCAGAACACTGAGAGAACATAAAAGTGAAAAGGACCTAGAGGTGTGTGTGTTACTGGAACTCCGATTGCTCCAATGGTAACACTACCTCCTCTCCGTCCCACCAATCCCAGAAGAAAAGATAATCAGGAAATGTAGCAAGGGCCGAATATGCAACAAGTATATAAATGCCACGAGGTGGATGCAGAAATGTGTGTTGTAGCTGTATGGTTCATAAAATGGGTGGCAGGGAAGCTGTAACCAGCCTTAGGGGCATGAGCCGGTTATACATTTTACAGAACTGCTCTTTTGGCAGAGAGGCCCAGAAAGGGAATGGAGGTAACAGGCTGAGTTCCAGTACTTGAAGGGCAGGGCCTTTGCTTGTGTGTTTTCAGCTGATAGCTGTGTATTTTCAGTGTGACAGGAAAGAGGAGGCTCCTTCATAAACAGACCTGGCCCTCTGGGGCTTCCCACATTGGAGAGGAGTCGGGGGAGACTGCTGACCAGACTTTTATGAAGTTTATGCTCTGACTTTTCAAAGAAAATGCAGTGTTTGTCATTGGAGATCTTGATCACTTTTCCCTACCCAGAGTCATTTTTGAGAGCGGCCCTGAGGCCAGTTTCACTGAAGACAAGACTGAACTCTAGAGGCTTTTTGCAGTGCTAAATGCAAACCATGTGTGTGACCCAGGGTTTCCTCTCTCTCCAGAGCACTGCACATTTGGTACAGGAATGGGATTAGCTCAAATGCAGTGGGGTGTGTAATGAAAAGTGGGTTGTTTACTGTGTTAGTGATACACTGCACCCTGCAGTGAGCCTTAGGATAGAGGGAGCGTTCCCTGGCAACCGCAGTCCCTATATGCGGACAGCTAAACCCCTTCCCCAAAAGGTTTTTCAGAGAGCAGCCTCCTCCTACCTCTGTTTCTCAGGTGGGTTGTGTGCTTGCAGCACATGGTTCTCTGCTGTGGCTAGGGTGAAACTGAGGTTTCATCACCTCCATTTTGCATGGTACATTCAGAAAAAGGCCCCCAAACTGCCAGTGGTCTCATTACGGTTTAAAGATCTCACCTCCCAAACCCTACAATTGGAAGAGATGGACAGTGTTTCCTGAATACAGGTGCCAGTCAGTTGAATCACACAGTACAGCAGGTGGTGGTTTCTTCCAAGGTTGTAGGCGCTGAAATTCTGGGCATTCATCCTCACCTATCAGGGGTCTTAACTACTATAATTGCCTGTCAGACAGCTAGAGGCAGTTGTTGTTTTCCCAGGAAAGAGGCTTTGAAAACAGAACACCAACGAAAGAACAGCCTTGTGGTGTAAGGCCTTCTGCCCCTGGTTGAGAAGAACGTCAGATAAAATGACAAAGGGAGAAATGATCTTTTCAGGAATGCATACACCTAACGTCTTTCTTCGCCCCTTTTCTTTATCAACTGCAGGGGAGACTGCAGGACGGCAGCAAGTCCCCACCTCCCCACCGGCCTCGGAGAACAGCAGTGCGGCCCACAGCATTGGCAGCACGCAGAGCACACCCTGCTCCAGCAGCAGCACAGCCTAGCCCAGCCTGGCCACTGCCAAGTGCCGGACCTGACCACACATGTATCCAGACTCCAGAAAGGCTTGATTGTGGTTGCCGTGTAAAGAGAGAGTGAATTTCAGTATAAACATCACCTGTTGTATTCACCATCCCCCTATCCAGGGCTAATCTAAATGCAACCCCTGGGCTTCTATAACACACTAGAGTTCATGTGAGAAAGCTAAGGTGGTGGCCTTCTCCACCAGCCCCTCACAGGCTTGGGGGTTTTCAATGTGAAACACATGCCAGTTTTTTAAATGCTGCTTTGTCCAGGTAAGAACATCCATAATTTGGGGCCCTGAGTTTTACCCAGACTCGAGTTGGTAAAAAGGATAATAGCTAGGCAGTAGAACCAATGAGATGTGGCCAAAAAATTTTTTTAATAACTGAACCAAGATGTAAAACAAAAGAAAGGCTTCAAGACCTCCTAAGTGCTTTCCTCCATGTCTAATTTGCACCTCTGGATGCACACTTCTCACTTTGCTGCCACATCCTGTGGGGGCTGGTGTGTCTGCTTGATAGGTGCTGCCCTCAGGGACTATATCCCAACACACATCAGGCAACATTCCTTTCTTGTGCCCTGGGCCAGAACCGATGCTGATTACCGTATCAGCTTCCTCCTCCTCCCCACACTAGCACACTGACTGCAAAAAACGTCTTAATGCAAATTTCGTATTTCTTCATAGACACGTAGAAATTGAAAATGGCCAAAATCTGGGACTGCAGATGTAGGCCCATTTATGATATTTTGCTCTGATAAATTAATGTGTAAGTTGGGGCAAAATTCAGTTGTAAAGTTGAGGAATTTGCTCAGTGCTATATATGCCAGTAAAAGTATATAATATATCATCTGGCACATTCATTTTTTCCGTGAAGAAGAAAAATTCATTCTCCCTTTAAAAATTTTTTATGCCTTCAGAGTTGAAACTTATTCTTAAATATATTTGGGAGAATTGGTGTTTCCACTCGAAACATGTCAACCTTTTTAATAGACCCTTTTTTAAAAACCATGCTCTTATAAGATGCAAATGCTTGGCAGATCCTCTTAGATTCCACTTGGTTATCGGAACATTGTCACCAGTTCTGCCAAGAAAGTACTGAGATGTGGGCACTCATTTGGGTTGCTTTAGTTCTCCTGCCTTAAATATATCCCAAACTCAAAAAGAGTTTGAGGTGGAATAATGGAATAAAACGGAATAATATGATGCCACTTTGCAGCTAAAATAAGCTCAACTGATACCTCTATGTTAAAAAAAGAAAAGAATGCCTGAGGAAAATTTCCATGCCAAATCATTTACTACTGAGGATGGCTTCGTAGCAAATAAATATTATTCTTTTTCCAGATCACTACACCCCAAACAACTCAGAATTTACAAATAGAGCAGGCTAGATTCTACCCCAAAATATTCATAAGCAAATCTCACTGCCTTTAAAATAAGGAAATTGTGCCTGGTTCTCTATGAATGGAACCTTAGGTAGGAAATGTTGATGCTACCCAAGACCTAAGCACAGCGTCTGCAAGACAGATGGAGGCTAGCAACCATCGCTACCACATTATAGAGTAATACTCTGATTGATTTGATAGGTGTAGACAATCAAGTTGATTTTAACCAAAACATTATTTGAGGGCTAAGATTTCTAGTCTATCTACCTTGATAATTGTGCATATTTTCACATACAAATGAAAATAGGTGATTAGAGAATTTTTTTTCCTTTTGGTTAACTTTTTTTAACATAAAGGTATCAGAGTGGAGGACCTAGATTACGCTACCTGTGTTTGAAAATAATGCGCTTTGCCTAACCTTCAGCAGAATGTATTGTTTTAGCATATTCTATGTATGAAAAAGTTTAAAGATGTCTTCAAAGAAGACTAGAGTCTTTAAGTCACTTATAGCTATATTTTACTACAAAAAGTTTGTGTATAAAGATATATTTAAGTGTTTTAGATTTTAAAAAAAGTTACTCCATATGAAATGTATAATTTCAGTTACTGTGAATTCTTTTGATCAGTTCTTTGCTTTTTAAAACACCCTTTTCTTCCCGTTAAAAAGAAAATTAGCTATTGAGAGGTATTAAAAAATCCATTTCTTAGATGGACAGGGTTAAAACTAAAACCTTTTGTAATATATTTAAATGTGTATTTTTGAGAGAGATGCTGCATCGCCATTGATTTTATAAGTAATTTAAAATTAATTTACAAATTTATAGATGCAAACCAAAAGATTTTAAAAGAAAAAGAAGAAAAAAGTCAACTTTTATTCGTTTAGGTCTTATTGTCAAAAGTATTATTCAGATCAAGAAATCCATGTTGATGAAACGATCCCATGTTAATTGGAGAGTGAATGTCACTAAGTATTTCTGAAAGTTTTCTAAAAATGAACATTAAAAAAATAGAGTTTTCTCCCTAGCTTCTTGTTAAACAGCATTTTCAATTGCTTCATACTTCATTATTTTAATACAGAATATGAGCTCAACTTTATAACATGTTCTCCAAGTTTCTATAAAACCGTTGTTATATTCCAGTTAAACTCTATCTGCAAAGTCTTGTAACTTCTGCAGGCTACACCCTTAATTCGCAGAGGCCATTTTGTTTTTGTTTTTATTGATGCTAAAGCTATTATTGAAATGCTCTAAACTCCAAGGCAGATTGTGTAACATCCTATAGCTTTTCACCATGTGTTGTTTACCAGCTGTTACTGTTTTTTGTTGTCAGAAATTGCTTCTGTCTAAGCTGTTTCTATAGTATTTTCTAAACAACAACAACAAAAAATGGTTTTATCCTTGTCTGTAATAAGATTGTAAACCCATTTCCTGTGTGTGTTCTGTAGTGGGCATGATTGTGAGCGTGTGTGGGGGCACACACTTGTGCGCTGGTCTTTTTGTACTGTAACTACCTCATGATTTGAGTGATGGTTGTACTGCTGGTTGTATTAACAGAGCACATTTTATTGGGTGAATCGTGTGTGATTTTTTTCCTGTTTGTTTTAGGTGGGGGTTGTTCATGAAACTGACAGATGTTTCTTCTAAAAAGGACTATTATCAGTTTTCAAATACAATACTTCTCTTCTGGTTTTTCCTGAATGAGCCTGATTTTATTGCTGTTTTTCATCATCTATAAGGGTAAAAAGAGTACCCTTGAAATCCCTGTGGCCAGTTTGAACACCCCTGTTGTACGTAGTCTTTTTTCTGTTCAGTGTGTCGGCAGTTTTGTGAACATGCTTAGATGTATAGTTTTGATAACCACAGTTTTAAGTACTTTATCTGTGCATAATAAAAGATATATATCAATTATTAATATACATCTTGTTTGGTCATTATTAAATTATACCCTCAGGCTAATGTAACCTTTTTTTTACTATGCTTCTCTCCTAAATTTATCTTCTAATACAAGTGTGCTGATGAGGAGGAAGGAGAGAAAAGGCTAGAGAATACCCTAGGCTCACTAGAGCAGACCAAAAAAGGAATCAAGGCCAGCAGCCCACCCCTCACAACTCACACAGGTCTGTCCCCACACGGCAGGAACAGTGTGAGAGGCTTAAGTAGCATCACACTCCCGTGAGGTTGGAGCTCTTGTCACAAACAAGAGTCCATCCATTTTCCAGTACCAAGATTACACCTTGGCACCAGCTCCTCTCTCAGAGGGTAGAGGGAGAAATTGGCAGTTCAATTAATTTTCCTGCCATTAAACTCTCCTTGTATGTGTTGGAGCAAAAACCTTAGGTGATTCATAAATGGGCTTCAGAGAGTCTATTAACTACCTGAAATTATATGTAAAATTTCGCATTGATGTAGTTGGGCTTTTGTTGTTTTGTGTTTCTTCTGTGAGAGTTACAGAGGTGAAATAAAACAATTATTTGTTAATGCTCTTTCTTACCTGTTCTAGTCACTTCTTTGGAGGAATTGATGTTAACAGCTTTTTTTTCTAATTCAAGTATATCAAAACGTGTTCACAAATAGAGAAATTTTAGTTTTGTTTACTAAAAAGGGAATCACAATATACATACTCTGAAACTTGCCTCTTTCACTTGCCATAGACTTTGTTCTAGATTAGTAGATATAAAACAAATTCATTCTTTTTAATGGCTATATAATATTTCATACAATGACTTTAGCCAATTCACTAGTGATGAACATTTAGAGGTGTTTACAGGGTTTTGCCAAGATACCCTGCTGCAGTTAATATCCTTGTGTAAATGTTCATGCATTCTAGTGCTTTAAACCAAAAAGGTGTCATATAGAGAAACTGACAAATTCATCATCACAGTAGAAAATTTTAACATATTACTCAAAAACTGAGAAAAAGATTTGCAGGTGGAAGATTTGAACAATGCAATTAAGCTTGATCTAGTGGGCATACATAGAATCCTCAGTCCCTAAATTTGAGAGTTTTGTTACATATGGAATATTTATAAAAATTGACTACTACTAGACTATAGTAGAGTTGTCAGAAAATATCACAAAACTTAATTTTACTGATCAAGTTCTTTAACCACAATGCAAGTAGTTTTGATATCAGAAAAGGATAATTTAAAAATATTCATTTGGAAATTTTAAAACTTTTAAATAATTTGTGGTTCAAAGAAGTACTCATAATAGAAATTAGAAAATATGAGACTTGAAAAATAATGAAAATACTAAGTTCAAACATACAGCATACAAAGCAGTAACTTATGAGATTTATGGCTGTAAAATGCTTATGTGGAAAAAAAAGGTCGACTATGAAAGTGCATCCAATATATCAAGTTAGAGAAAATTCCAAAAACTAATTGTTACTTAAAAAGACTACTAGAGATAACAAAAATTAAGTAAGAATAAACATGCATTAGGAGTGAAAAGAGGACAAAACATCACATACTACAGAGAATTTTAATAAACAAGGGATCAATCACCATAAACAACTTTATTCTAATAAATTTCAAAACAGACGATGTAGATGATGTGTCAGTCAGGGACTTCGTGGGTAAACAGAAACCACACTGGGTATTTCAACAGAGAGAAATTAATATAAGGAATTGGTTAAGCAGGTGCTGGATGGCTGAAAAGGTGAAAAGAGGACACTAAGTAAGTTAACAGAGTTAATAAATCTCTAGGGCTGGGGATTGCCAGAACTCGAAGTTGGGAGTGGTTTGCTAAGTCCCAGCACTAGAGTCACCAGGAAGATAGGAAAAGAGATTGAAGCTAGAGAAAATAATTAGCCAAAACCAATTCAAGAAGCAATAGAAAATTGAAAATACATTTAACCATTAAGAAAATTCATGGTTTAAAATATACTCACAATAAAACAACACAAAATTAAAAAAACAACAACAAAAAAGCCATTGCCAAACTCAGATGGTTTTACAGATAAGTTCTACCAAGTAGTCAAAAAATCAGTAATGTCAAGATCATGGTGCTTCTTCTCTTTTGAGGATGCAGGTCAAAGGGAATCTGTTTTTGAATATCAATATCTACTACCAAATTACTTTCCCCAAAGGTTGTAGCAGATCACACTGCCACAGGCCTCCCCATCAGCATTGAGCATATTGAAACAGACCTTATATATACATGGTTGATACCCAGAGAAAGATGAGTAACTCAAGGAGGTGGCTTTATAATTCAGGATTAAATAGCATCTTAATAAGAGAAGGGGAAGTGAGGAAACAGGCTTTTTAGGGGAGAATAAATGATTTTTAGGAACCATGAACAGGCCCTTAGAAAAACAGCCGAGAGGTATGATAGTTTGTAACAGTTTGGGTGTGGTGACTATTTCCAGTCTCCTGTGATTAGTCAATTCTCCTCAGATAATAAAACTGCCAGGGAGGATATTTATGACAATTAAGTTCTTCTTGGAGGCTCTGTCTTTAGGCAGATAAAAAGAGTTCAGAGAAAGCCTCTTCCTGCATATGCTATTTTTCAATGCCTATTTTCAAAGCATATTTTGGGGTAGCCTATCCTGAACTTCTATAGCCATATTTTGGGGTAGCATATTCTGCTACCTTTCAGAATGTCTATCCTCTTCCTGCCCCACCATTTTGTTTCGTAAGTACATAATTTCTTTTTCACAGATTCATAGCTGGAGAAGAATTTTGCCTCAGGATGAATCAGAGCCACTTTAATTTTCCCTCATATCAGATTCAGATGATATTTAGGTGAGACTTTGGGCTTTAAAGTTGATGCTGGAATTAGTTAAGACTTTTGGGACTGTTGGAATAGAATGAATGTATTTGGCATGTGAGAAGGACATGAATTTGGAAGGCCAGGTGTGGAATGCTATGGATTGAATATTTGTGCCCTCCCACAATTCATAGTTAAAGAGCTAATCCCCAGTGTGAAGCTATTTGGAGAAGCCTTTGGGATCTAATTTGATCATGAAGGTGGGGCCCTCATGGTGGTATATTAGTGCCCTTATAAGAAGAGACAGGAGAGGCTTTCCTGCCTTTCTCCCTCATCTGAGGATAAAATGAGAAGATAGCCGTTCACAAGCCAGGAAGCAGGCTCTTGCCAGATATCAGATCTGCCAGCACCTTGATTTTGGAATTCTAGACTCCAGATGTGAGAAATAAATGTTTGTTGTTTAAGCCACCTAGTCTATGGTATTTGTTATAGCAGCCTGAGCAGACTAAGACAGAAATTGTTGATTTGCTGCTATTTCTCCTCCTCTTTCCTCCCCATAGGTGTTTATAGAAAAATTAATATTAGCTTATCGAACATAAAGTATTGATTTCTTCCAGCACTTGTGAATGTTATAATAATTCTGTAAAATGAAGAAATATTACCAAGTGCCATTTTCAAGGAAATGGTCGACATCTTTTTGTTTCAAAGTCAAACCTATAGCATTGCTCCTTCCTAACAAAATGTGTTTGCAAACAGGCAAGTGACTGGTTTAAATTTTATAGATGTCACTGATAATCTAAAGGTTGAGTTTGGGCATATTTGCTGCCTTTGTGTCTAAATTTCAATCTCAACTCTTTTAGAGGAACTGAACACTGCTCTTTATGTAGACTTGACTTCACACTTACAATAAAGGTCAAATGGCATCACCTCCGTTTCCTGAGATCACAACTTGAATTGATTTTTTAATGATCTCCATTTACTGCCTCTGAGATGTCTTTTTTTTTTTTTTAAAGAAAGAATTTTCAAGGTAGAGCTACGTGACTGAAGTGAACCCTACCTTGACTTAAAAAGAGGTTAAGGTTAGGAGTAAACACACACACATACACACACACGCACACACACCTCAGCCATTTTCCTTTTTATTAACATTTTCTCACATTTTTCTTAGCTCAGAAGCCCCATAACTGATGATCCTTTTATAGACCATGGCACACCAACTGTACAAGAAAAATGGCAAAAAGAACAAGAATTTCTCAGCTTTAAAACCCAACTTGGTTCCTTTCACTTGACCAATCAAAGGTTCAGAGCTGCAAATCTTCATAAGTCACTTAGGTAGAGCAGCTTTTGCCGGCCTGTTACTCAACTTATAAACTGCCTGACATCGTTACTGCAAAGAATACAGTGCACTTGACAAGAGTGTTGAAATAGTGATTTTTCCCTTTTAGTAAATTTCTCAGAATTTCAAATGGGGAAAAACACATGGGTTCTGTTTAGTGGAGGGGAAGGCTAGTAAGGGAGAAAACTGGATTGTGGGTGTTATAACCTAACCCAGATAATGACAATCTACCCCAAAACTGGGAACCAGAGCTTCAAGTATCTTCATCAGGAACAAATTCCCCGGGGCCACTACTCTTTCAAGATGAGTACAGCAGCTGCAGAGTGTCTCCATTGAGGAAGCTAGTTGTCAATTTTTTTTCCTAAGTGGGAAAGAGACGTGAAAACAAAAAGCTTCTTGGCCTTCGCATTAGCCATAAAAGTAGAAGGATCTGTTGGAGCATCCAACCTGGACCCTCGGGAAATTCACCCTTCTTCACCACTCTATTGTAGTTCCAAGAAAAGGTAATTTGGTTATTGCGCCGTGGACCTCAAACAGACAGCCAGATATTTCTCCAACAAAAATAAGTTTATTCAAAAACAATAAATAATTGCAATTAGGGATGTGCAGTCTATTGGCAAACCATGCACAGGTCCAGAGAACAAAGGATAGAGGAAAGGGGGAATTCAGAGGGGCTGTTGTGAACAAAGACTGCATTGGAGGAATCTGGGAGTTTAAAGTGTACTGGCTTTTCATTGGCTGAGTTGTAAAAGTCTTTCAGTGACTAAGTGGTTGCAGGTTGAGGAGATTGTCTTCCTGATGAAGTGGCAGAGTAGGAAAATATCTTCCTGTCGGAGGTGGAAAGTACTCTTGTTTGAGGCACTTGACAGTGGTAGAGTGTGAGAGCTCCCCCTATAGGCTCTCCCATCACCGATTTAAATGAAATTTCTGTTTATCAATTTTCACAGTGTCAACAAAGGAAAAGGCCACAAATCTTTAACCCACCCAAACAGTTCCCATTTTGACTGGTTGATTTTTCCCTTTTAGTACATTTCTCAGAATGCCAATGTGCGTGATAGAGACTCTTCAGTTACTACAAGGAAACAGTCACGGGAAGCGTAGGAAGCTGTTAAAAGAAGCCTGTAATGGAAACCGAGGATTTGGTTTCAAGTCATTTCATGCCCGAGGGTCTAGACTGAGGCGCGGTGGAGAATAATAGAAGCAGTTAGGAGGGAGGAC
>NW_006441955.1:34956797-34965127 GCF_000325575.1 Pteropus alecto | reverse complement strand
CCCCTGCCCCTACCCCTACCCCTACCCCGTGGGCCCTGCCTGCTTTATTCCCTCTTTCCATCTGCAATGCCTTTTCGCCATCTCCTCAAATCCCGTCTTTCACAACTGTGCTCACATACAGTCTTCTCCATAAAACATTATGAACCGCCCCATCCGTAAGTTATTCTATCACTTTCTGAGCTCGGGTCACACCATCATCTACCCCATTGCTCAAAGCACAAAACTGTTATTTTCTCTCACCTCTCACACCCGAATCTATCAGCAAGTCCTTTGGACTTTACTTCCAAAACATATTCTGCTTCTCTCCATCTGCACCACCTCATCCTGCTCTAAGTCATCCACATCTCTAATGTAAACCAACACGCCCGGTAGACTTTTGCATCTTTTTTGTCTCACTACAATTTGTTCCCTGCTCTGCTCCTAGAGTACTGTCTTCAAAGTATGTGAGATCCTGCCAATCCCGTTTAAAACTCTGTGATTCCCCAGCACACTTAGAATAAATTCCAAATTCTTTATCAGGGCATTAATTGTTCGTAGCTCAATCAGTGGGTCTTATTTATTCATTTTTGTCTTTCGCTTTTTAATTTTGTTTTAAATAAAAATTCACATAATTTGAAATTTTTAATGATATAAAAAAGTATATATTAATAAGTCTTCTCCTACTCTTGTGTCTACCCACATGATTCTCCCCACAAAGAATCACTTTTACAAGTTTATCATGTTTCTTAAAGTAAATTCAAGCAAATAAGAATCTCTTATTGTCTTCTTTATTACAAACACCATGGTAGCACACTACACATGTTCTGCATTTGCTTCTCACTTAATATATTTTGTTCCTGTATCAGATATTAGGCAATTCCTCACTCCTTTTTCATTGCCATGTAGGATTCTACTGTGGGAATATACCATAGTCTGTTTAACTTGCCCCTTTTCGATGGACACTTGGTTTATTTCTATCTCTTGCTGTTACAAACAAGCTGCAATGAGTAGCCTCATGCGTAGGTTCTTTGGTTTGTGTGCAGACATATCTCAAGGGTAAAGTCCCAGAAAAAGAAATATCAGGCCCAAAGAGTACGTGCATTTATATTTCTAATAAATATTACCAAATTGTAACCTATTGAAGTTACAACATTTTGTGCTCCTATAAACAATAATTGTTTCCCCATAGCTGCTACCAGCTGAGTTCATTATTCAATTCTGGTATTTTTGACAATCTGATGCATAAAAATGGTATCTCTGTGTAATTTTCATTTGCATTTTTCTTATGATGAATGAAGTTGTGCATCATTTTATGTATAAGGATCATCTATTCTCTTTCTGTGAATTATTCTGTGCTTTGCCTGTTTTCCTATTGGCTTACTGTCTTTTACCTTCTGAATTTCTAAAAATTATTTATATATTGTAGAATTGTCCCTTTATCTGTGATTATCTTGGCCTTTGCAGCCCTAGAGATCTGACCCCTTCTCATCTCTGACCTCAGTTAATATTAAGTCTCCTGCCCACTTGTTAAGCTCCAGTCACCATGTTCTGCGATATTTTTCTTGCCTGAAGACTTACCTTTGCTGTCCCTCTGCCTGGAATGCTGTTCTCCAGATCATCTCCAGATCATCCAGATCATAGCTCCTCCTTATTTTTCAGATCTCAACTTAAAAGGCTTTTCCAGATCACCCAGGCTTTAGAAGACACTCAGTTTCTCTCTATCACATCATTCAGGTTTAATTCTTTGCATAGCACTTATTCCTAATATTTTTTCTTATTTATTTTAGTTTGTTGATTATCAGTCTCTCCCTATCCAGAGCAGATGCTTCAAGAGAAACAGGGTCTGTCTTGCTCACTATCCTCATAGCTTAAAACAGTGCCTGGCACATAGTAGGCATGTCTCACAGATAGTGTAATTAATTAATCTTTTCACTTTTTCTTTAGGCATTTTCACCTGTGTTTACAATGAGCATTACCTATCATATTTCCTGGAAAGAAGATTGAAAATAACACTTTTTAAGCTGTCAAAATGTGCCAAACACTGGACTGGGTTGTATTTTACACCTCATTCAGTCCTTCTGGTCACTCTGAACTTGTTAGCATTATGTCCATTTCTATCAATAAAGAAGCTTAGACTGTAACAAGCCCCCCAAAAAGTTGCCCTTATACATGTGGATCCAAATGAGTCCAGCTGATTTCAGGACTCATTCTTTTCTGACTGCCACCACACCTAGGACATTATCTTACTTCTTCTTGAATCTGCATGGCACTTGCTTGTTACTGGCACATTGTACATGCTCAATAAATCAGAGAACCAGAATATGTCAGAGTCTGACAGGGTCTTAGTGGTCACCTAGATTTAACTAAGAGGTACAGTAAATTAGCAGTAGGTCCAGGATACAAATCTACAATCTCTGACTCTTCATCACATTTCTTCTCCCCACTTTCTATTACTTTAGTCATGCTAGGCTTGTATGCACCTCAGGACCTTTATACTTGCTATTCCTACTCTCTGGAATTATTTTCTTCTAGATGTTCACATGGCTAGCTCTTTGTCATCATTCAGTCCTCAAAGCAGATACCACCTCCCTAGAGAAGACGTCTCTTACCACACAAACCAAATTAGGCAACTTTCTCACCCCTGATCACTCTCTATCCTGTTTCTTGACTTTTATTTTTTTCTGCATACTTCTCCCAATTTGGAATTTTTTCTTTTATTGAGATATAATTAACATATAACATATTAGTTTCATGCATACAACATCATGAATCGATATTCACATATATTGCAAAATGATCACAATAAATTTAGTTAACAGTCTGGAATATGTAACTGTTTGTCTTCTTGCTTGTTGCATGCTTTTCCCACTAGAATATGAGCTTCATGGGAGAGAGGCCTTACTCAACTTGTTCACAGTTCTATGTCCAGTGCTCTCCACAACAGATCTGCAATAAATGTTATAGAATTTAAAAATTAACAAGATGACTCTAGGAGCAGCATGGAAAAAACAGGATTAAGAAGTTAACTTGACTCAGTGATTCTTTAGTTGCTATTACCATTGCAAGTCACTGGGCTTTGGTTTCCTCATCCCTCAAGTTAGAGAACAGATGTCCTCTGTGGCCCCTTACAGCATGATAATTCTATGACATTGTCAATTATTCATGTGATTCAAGAGTGATTTTCAAAGAGGTGAAGCTTACCCCTCTAAGTACAAAATATTTTCCAATTTTTTCCATTTGGGACAGATATAAATCCTTTCTAAAAAGTATCATATACTTTTCTGGCTTTTAAACTAAATAACCAGAACATCATTTTTCTTCTTATTGAATCAGGGTTCTCATTCCTAAAAGTAAATATTGTACCATGTTGCAAAGAAAACATTGGGAGTATCGGTTTTTATTCACTGATATTTCTCTTCATTATGGGTTGCATTTTTCCCTTATTCAGATGATAATCTTTAGACATTATGAATGCTACATTGTTGAGTTCTGGATTTTGTTGTCTTCTTTAATAGAGGCTTAAGTTTGTTTTCCCAGCAATTAATTTACTTGTGGATCAACTTGTGTTTACAGTAACCTTTACTCTAAAGTTAGATTAACTTTTCTCCTTAGATGTGGCCTTTCTGGGGTCACATCTGACCGCCTGGAGTGTTTAGTGAGATCTTTCCATCTGGCTGGTCAGAACCTTAATGTTTCCCAGTCCTGTGTGAGCCTCAGTTGTTGTTTGGTTCACAGCACCTCAGTGGTTGTTCTTTCTCTGGTAGTTGTTCTTGCCCCACAGAAACACAGCTTAATATTCAGCCAAAGCCTTATGGGAACCCCTAAGCAGATGTCTAGATATTTTTCTCTGCAGAGTTCTCTCCTCTCCAGTGCCTTGCCCCACAAATTCAGACCACCCCTATAGACCCAAACTCTGATCTCTATCTTCTCTGTTCAGCAAGAGGGCTGTTCTCAGTTTGAGTGGTTATCACAGTGGGTAAAGGACCTCCAGGCAGAAAGCTAGGGCAATGGAGGGGTTCATCTCATCTGTTTCTTTTGTCTTAAGGATCACTACCTGTCTAGAGTCTGAAAAACAATTATTTCATACCTTTTTTTGCCAGTTTAAGAATTGTTTATAATGGGGGACTAGTCTGGTATCACAATGGCTAGAAATGAAAGTTGCCTCCTTGGGTGCTTTTGAGGCATGTAAAATTTATTTGCCCCAAAACTAAATGACACCAGAGTGCTATATATTTTTATATTTTCACTGGGGAAAAAATATGATGGTATTTAATGCTCAAAGAAACTCAAAAGATATAAATAATGGGATATATATACCTGGTGTAACTTGTTCAGTCATACAGTCTGAAGATTAAATAAGATAATGACCAATAGTACAGGCCTAGTGACTAGAACCTAAGTAGGTTTCTTTTTCTCTTTTCTAGGGGAGATGCTTGAGGCCAAGTTCTATTTTAAATTCATTTAGTGAACTAGTTATTTAAAGGATTCCTGTGGCGAATCTTTTTCCAAAGCAAAGGATCCTTCTGTGAAATACATAAACTCCTCTTAATCTTTTTGTAAATATAGATTTTTATATATTTAGTTGGCTTAAATGTGTTCTGTGAGGAGGAATTTGTTTGCTAAGGTTAAGTGTGGGTGTGGATGTGGATGTGTTTTGGGAAATGGGTAAGGAAGAAGGAGCTTGGTTGTGCCATGTCATAAACTCTTTGGGTCTGGGTGGAAGCCATGAGGTTTTAGAACTGTATTTTGAATGAGATGATAAGACAGCAACAAATACAGGATGGGAAATTCCTAGATACATAAAAGAGGCTGTTGGTATACCAGTTTCTGCTGTTACCTACTGCACCCTGGGTTTTCCAGAATACTTTCAAAGAAACTGGAAAGAAGTTTGCCAGGTCATGTCTCTTCCGTGGCAATTCACTCAATCATTTATTTATTTATTTATTCATGCAACTATTACTTCTTGAGCTCTCGCTGTGTGTCAGGTACTATTATAGGTGATGGGGACATATTAGTGAATGGTAGACCTGCTTTCAGAGAACTTAAATTCTAGCAGGGAGGAGGCTATCAAATAAACAATGATATGCAGAAAAATAGAGCAGAGTAAAAGTATTAGGGCTGGTAAGAAATGCCTTTTTGATATTGAGAGGAGGCACCCAAATAGAGCAGGCTTGAGCAGAGAATAAAAGAAAGTAGAGGGAGAGGGAGCCTACTAACTATCTATGAGGAAACAAGGAAAGCAAAGGCCTGAGGTGAGAACAACATCATTGGGATGTTGAAGACTGGCCAGGAAGCCAATGGCTACAGCGAAATAAAGAAAGGGTAAGATATAAGGATAAGAGAGGCAGGTAAGAGATGAAGATAGAGGTTGAGAGTACAGATCAGGCAGCCTTGAAGACCATAGGCGAGGACTTTGGATTTTATTCTGAATGAGATTGGAAACCATTGGAAAGTGTTGAACTGCAGATGTAAACTGAAGGATATAATCTTACATTTTAGAAGGGACACTCTGGCTTTATAGAAGAAACTGAGGTGAGAAGACCATTGAAGTTGCTCTTGCAATAGTACTGATGAGAGCTGATGGTGATTTAAGCTGGGATGGTAACAGCGAAGTTGGTAGGAAACGGTCAGATTTTGCATTCATTTCAAAGGAAAATCTGACAATATATGCTAATGGATTGGATGTGGAATATGAGAGAAAATGAAAAGTCAAGGATGACACCAGGTTTCTGGCCTGAACGATTGGAAGAATGGCAGTGCCCTTTCTTGGCAGAAATGGAAACTGTGGTGGTAGGAATGAGGGTGCTGAGATTTGGCAGGGGAAATCAATAATTCTATTTCAAGCCATCAAGTTCATTTCTAGATATCCAAGTGGAAATGCTGAGAAGGCAAATGACTATCCAGGGCTGGAGTTCCTGGCAGCAGTCTGAGCTAGAGTACAAATTCAGAATCATTAGCATTTAAGCCATAGAATGAGATGAGACACCCTACTGAGTTATTCTCTGAGCTAGAGTACAAATTCAGAATCATTAGCATTAAGGTGGTTTTTAAGCCATGGAATGAGACACCCTACTGAGTTATTCCAGCATCAGCATTTAGGGTCAGAATGAGGAATATGCAGCGAAGTACACTGAGACAGAGCAGTTTCTGCAGAGAGACTTACACTCATGTTACTGACTGTCTCTGATCCTCAGACTCTTCCTCTGTAAAGCAGAGGTAATAATTTTCAGCTCAACGTTGCTATGATGGTTAAATGAGATAAAGGGCTGGCCTGGCAGTGTGCGCAGCCCTCTGAGGGAGAGGAGAAAGGACTTTTTTCTTTTCCCAGTGGCTTCTCCCCTGTGTTTTCTGCACTGAACATCGTGGAACTATATAGGGTCATTCTTTGAGCTGCTCTGAGATGGTGAGGATTAGGCTACGGCCCTGAGACCCTATTGTTTTGCCAGCTCCTGGGGACACCCCAAGCCTGATTTCACAAGGCCTACAAGCTGGTCTGTCCTGAAGGTGGGCGAAGCTAGTATCTGTGTGAGATGGCTGAAGAAGTGTGAAGTAGGGTGGCAATAGATTAAGGAGGACTGCTAGGGTGAATGTAGAGGGTGCTGAATGTGCCTTAGGACCCAGGTGTCCACCCATCAGCCACTGGGAGTGTTGATAACCATGCTTGCAGCTGAATTTATTTCAGGGAATTTCCCTTAGAGAAGAGTCACCTGCCCAAGGCCATGTCCCCCTTCCTAGGAGAAGCCTATGATTGGATGATGTTCAATGATTGGATGATGAGGAGGTATAAAGTTCCGGGCCCCTGGCCTCAAGACAGAACAACTCTGAAGGCCATCTTGGTGCCATGGCTCCCTATAAGGGCAGATGAAATGTTTGTTGCAACTGTGTGTTGGTTCATCATGTCCCTCTGCTCAATCTTGCCTCTTTCACTCCTTGAGAGCACTCTTAAATAAGCCTCCTGCACGCAAAGCTCAGAGTCTTACAATCTGTTTTCAGTGTGCCTGAGCTATGACAGCTGCTTCAAAAAGCAGTCTTAGGAAGCAGGCTCTGAATGGGATTTTGAACTGAACCACTCACTGGCAGGCTGGCTACAAAGACCCCATTACTGACAGCAGGTGAAGTACTCATAGTCTCTGGCAAAATGTAGCAGAAAAAAACGTTGCAGGATCTGGCCAATATGTACTGATAGAAGCTGGGAGAGTTTGGATGAGACTGGATCCTGAGAGTGCTAGATCAAAGGGGGGTGGTGGGCAGAACATAAGGTTAGGTAAGAGAAAGTGTATTAGTTATCTATTGCTGTATAACGACACAACCACAAACCTAAGTGTTTTAAGTGGCTTAAAACAATACACATTTACTTTTCTCACACTTTCTATAGGTTAAGAGTTCCAAGTGCAGCTTAAATGAGTCCTCTGCAAGGCTGCAGTCAAGATGACAGACAGGTCTGGGATCTTATCTGAAAGCTCAACTGGGGAAGAATCCACTCCCAAGCTCACACAGTTGTTGGCAGGATTCAGGTCCTTGCAGGCTGTTGAACTGAGGGCGTTCTTTTCTTGCAGGCTGTCTGCCTCAGTTTTTGCCATGTAGCCCTCCCCTTAGGACAGCCGATAACAAAGCAACTTGCATCTTCAAAGCCAACAAGGGAGAGTCTTCTAGCAAGACAGATGTTATAATCTTGTGTAACGTAATCGCATACAGCAGGTCCTTGAATAATGTCATTTCATTCAATGTTGTTTTGTCATAACATTGATGAGATGCCATAGGAACTGAACTCTTGTTTGTAGCAATTAGCCTATGGTAAAATTGGTTTCATTATATATCGTTTAACTTAAAGTCACAGTACCTGTCAACAACACTGAGGACTTATTGTATATCCCGGCACATGTCTGGATTACACTCAAGGAGAGGGATTACATAAGTGTGTGAATACCAAGAGGTAGGATCATGGGAGCCACCTTGAGTCTCTTGCCGCATAAAGTTATTGATGTGGGAGAATTCTCCTATGATGTAGGATTTAACACCCTGGCAAGGACTCTGGGAAAGAGTGCCAACATGCTGCTCAGAGAAAGCAATGTCCCAAATTAAGGGAAGTAGAAATGTCAAACTGCTGTGGCAGATGGTTGGAGAAGGGACCAAAAGGCTCAGAGCAGGGGGCGTGCAGGGTTGGCTATACTACTCAAGGCTGAAAAACCAACAGCTCTGTTCTTCGGGAGGGCCAGAAGACACTGTGTTTACCAACGTGGTAATTAATGCGCTGGGAGAGGAATGCTAAATTTCTGCTACAGAGGCTACGGTCTGGACAAGGGAGAAAGTGGAGGAGGTGGTGAGAAGCAGATAGATTCTGGAATTACGAG
>NW_006441955.1:34941196-34956744 GCF_000325575.1 Pteropus alecto | reverse complement strand
AGGTTTGGGGGCCAAGCGACAACAACAGCAACAATGAAGTTACATTTACTGAGATGGAGAAAACTGTAAGGAAAGCAGTTCTGTGTGTTTTAAAAAAAATTCAGCTGAGTAAAATTTTAAAATCTCAGTAGTTTTATTCGGTGATTTATAAATCATACAGCATCCAATCTAGCAGATAGAAAGGAGCTCTGTGTACAAAATAGAAGACTTTATAGGCAAAAGAGAGCAGGTAGGCAAAAAGGCAGTTTGGTTATTACAAGGTTACTTTCCTTTAGGGGATGGCAGGGGTCTATCAGGCCGATTACCTAACTAGTGCTGATCAGAAGATTCCTGATTGACTAGTTTAAAATTCCATTCCTGGAAGAACAAAGCTATAATTAAGTCTGGTTTGGTGAAGTAGGTTTTAGCATAAGTGACTCCATTTGGGGCCTGTTGTCTTTTTAACACGGAAGAAATTAGAAGTTCTGTCAAGAGTAAGATGTTTGTTAGACATTCAAATTGAGATGTGCATAGGCAGTTGTACATATGAGTCTGAAGTTCAGGAGAAGTCCAAGCAAGAGATATAAACGTGGGAGTTATTAGCTTATGGAAGTATAGACCATTGATAGGATTGGATGACATCACCTAGAAAGTAAGTGTAGATGAATAAGGGGTGAGAGAAACTGAGTGCCAGGGAATTTCAAAATTAGAGACTGAGGAGATGGGAAAGCCTGGGTGCATCATAGAAATATGAGAGAGAGAAAGGGAGAGAGAAGGAGAGGGGGAAAAGAGAAGGGACGAGGCTGTAACAAGGAGAGCTAGTTGTTGATAATATCTGATGTTATGAACTTCAGAGCTGGAGGTTTTAAAGAAGAGTGAGAAATGATGCTCTGTGGAACAGGCTGTGGCAGGACTAACCAACTTAGAAGCAGCTGAGTGCTCAGAGTTCAGGTATAACAAGCTATAAAGAGAGAGATGAGAGAAGAGGTCAGGGATGTAAGGATTTTACTGATGATGGATAGTGAGCTTCCTCTTCTCTTCTCTGGCCCCTTTCCCAGGCCACCAGAGAGACCCTAGTAATTTCCAGATCAATCTACTGGAATCCAATTTCCAGTAGATTCCAGATCATCTCCTAAGCCTACTCCCACCTTCGCAAGAGAATGCCCCAATCACACTTATTCCTGAACTTTAGTAGACGGTTGTGTTCAGAAGTTCTAAAGACATGAGACCCAGAGAAGAGGGCAGAAGGAAGGAAAGGATTTTAAAGGGCATTATGTCCTAATAAATAGGACATGAGAATGCGTTAGAGGTGGAGTTGGAAAAGAAGGGGAATGGGAGAATTGGTCAAGAAAAGTTTTAGATTATTCTAGATTTTCATGGGGCTGGAGGGAATTAGGATAGAAAAAAAGAATATGGGAAGTTTTGCAGGGGATATGAATTGGACTCCCTTGACTGTCAAGGCATGAGGAAAAAACGAAAGTTCTTCTTAATAATTTCTTTGTTGAACTTCACTTCCTTGAATGCAGCAGTGCTTTGAGGGTGGGCTTCTGGGGATTGAGTAAGGTAATTTCAAGCAGACAGAGATAGTTGGAGCCTACCTCATAATTCACGTCAAAGTTCTGGTCTCTGGAAGAGGTAAAAACCAGGTAGGCAATCCTTACAGAATACTATTATGAAAGGCTTATCCAAACCTATTCAATCATTCATTCATTCATTCATTCATCTATTCATACATTCAATCAATCCCTAGAATGTCAGCTCCAGGAGGCAGGAACCCAGTCTCATTTTCTCTTCTATTTCCAATACCTAGATGAGTACTTATCCATTCATCCTGCAAACAGGTGTTGGCCTGTTGTGCCAACCTCTGTGCCAAGTGCTGCTTAATACCAGTATACAAGGTAGGCATCTTCTGGTGCTGCCCTTGTGATCCTACTCTTTGTTGGAGTCACAAGTGAACAAATGCATTTATAATTACAAGGAGTGGTTTTGATAAATGCTATATAGGAAATGCACATGTGGGTGGGTTAATGAGTAAGGAGTATCTGGCATTAGACTAAAGTAGGCCTCACAGACATCATTTATGCTTAAGCTTGAAGAATGAGACATTGTCGCTTATGGTGGTGAGATAAATATTTATTTTGTAAGCAAAGACAACAAATGTGAAGGACTTAAGGACTGAAAGATCTTGACAGTTTTCGAATGGAAAGAAAGCCCATAGAGTTAGTTACTGCTACTGAGAATAAGAACTTAACCAGGTCTTAGTGACACATTTCCCCAAAATGTCCCTTTAGAATAGACATTAATGAATATTCCATAACAAAAAGTAATGCCAGCAATAACTTTTTTAACATTGAGAAAAATTGTTGATATTTATAGTTGTTAGTTTATTTGCCTTTTAGTTTGGCTTATGGTATTTATCATATGAAAAAAATCTTTTTTTTTTTGGTATATAGTCATATTTACCCAACTTTTCACTAATGGTTTCTGTTTTGGGGGTCATCCATAGAAAGTCCTCTCTATTTCAGAATCACACAATTACTAATATTTTTTTCCAGGACTTTGATGATGTTATATTTTACATTTAAATCTTTAATTTATCTGGATATTTTCAGATGTGTGGTTCTTTTGTTTGGTTTTCATTGTCTCTCTATAAAGCAGAATGCTTTTCTTTATATAGGTCCCTCATTTCTTGTTACGATAATTCCCAGGCATTTAAAATTTTGTTGTCGTGGTTGCTACCATGAATGGAATCTTTTTTCCATATTTTATAACTGGTTATTCCATATTTTATAACTGGTTGTTTGGGAAGAGATATATATTTATATGTGCTTTTAGTAAGAATATTGTGACCAGTCACTTGACCAAGATCTCAGTTCTGCAGTCTTCCAGTTGATTCTGGTTTTCCAATACTTAAAATTTGTGAATAACAGTATTTTTTCAATTCTTTCCAATCTGAAAGATAAAACGAGATATGTCTCTTTTTAATTGCATTTCTGGGAAACTATTGGGGGTGAACATCTTTTCAGGTGTTTATTGGGCATTTGTGTGCCTTCGGTGAACTGCCTTGCCAATTTTCTATTTGGGATTTGTTGTGTTTTTATCGCTCTGATAAAATTATTTTAAATTCATTTCCATTTTTAAAATAAATATTTATACATTATTTCTGCCAAGGGAGGTAGAGTTATCAAGAGTCAAATGTAAACGTTAGGATGTGAGCAGTCTAGAAAGGTGGGAGAAATCACTGCTAGACTGGAGGCTACCTGTGTACAAAATGACTTTTTGTCCCTTGATTCTTAAAATCCAATGGGAAGGAGAGAGGTGACCAATAAAACATGCACCCGGAATGGGGAATGTTTTGTTCCAATTCAGCAGCTGCAGAGCCATGTTTGGCCCTGGCCTCTCCTCTAGTTCCCACCCGCTGGGCCGTCTCCCCTGCCTTCACACCCGGTGGTCTCCCTGCCAGGTTTGAAGGGATTATCCAGGATCAATATTTGAAATAGTTGTATTTTTTTTCTAACTGGAGTTAAGTTTATAAGCTTTTTTTATTTAACCAACAAACACCAGAAATAAAAATCTGGAAGAGAGCCAGTTTGACTCACAGCCAGTATACTTCCTCATAGTCAAGGAGCTCGCCCTTCGTTTTTCCCTGAGTTACTGACATTTCCTTTCAAAAGTGGATTCTCCAACTTCTCAAATTTTTCATCTGAGTCATTCATCCCCCAAATGCTTCTCAGAGATCCTGCTCTCCCAGTACAGCCCCTGACACCTGAGCTGTAACTGGGGCCCGAGCCACGTGACCTAGGGCTCTGGCTCCAGGAGTCATTTCCCACAGGGAGCTTTAATTACCAGCTCTGCAAAGGCAAAAAAAAAAATAAAAAAATACCGAGGCCCTGGTCAGTGGAGGAGGGGGCCACCAGAGCATCTGAAACATCTGAAAAATGGTCCCTGCGGAAAGGTGTGGGGCCAGTTTTGTTCATACTAATCCTATGGGCTGGAATAAGTCCATGGATGCACAGTTTATCATTTATCAGATATACAGTGGGCACAAACTGTGTACCAGGCACTCTCCTAGGCACTGGTGAACAAGACTAAACTGACTCTGGTAAAATTTACTGCCCAGTGAGAAAGAAACACAAGGAATAAGTAATTTCACATCACAAATTCAGTAATTACAAGTGTGAAAATCCAGCTCAGACAAGTGGGAACAATTTCATAGCCCAGTTTACAAGCTCCTCTCTGAACCTTTTGAAAGGATTCAGAGGAACAGCCATGAGACTGCCCCAGGGATTTGTGATGGCAGTCCCTTTCTTCTGTCTCCCACATTTAGTGAAAGACTGTCTTGAGAAAACAGACATTCCTGATATGAGTAAGGAGATCTAATCAAGAGGCAATGGGGAGGAGATGGGCTACGCTGGAGTTGCTTTCCCTCCCTACTTGGGAAACTAGTCTCGAGGTTCAGCCTTGCAACTCTCATGACCTCTCATAACACGGCGGGATCATTCCGAGTTGGCCTTGGAAGCCGTCTCTGAGTCAGCTCTCACTGACCCGCACATTTAGGGCTCCTCCCCTCGTCTCTCCACTCTTTCATGCTCAGAAGTCATGTTCCAGATGGGCTCAGCTGGCAAGTGTTTGAGACGTGTCTCAGCATCTTGTGATGCGTTCCCGAACCTCTGGGCCCTGTGTGGGGTGAGTCACTGGCTCTGACTTGATCCCAGTTGCATATTGTCCCTGTCTTCTTGGATCCATAAACCAAAGCCCATCCTCAGAGAGCAGATCACCAAGTCCCTGTGACAAAGCTCTATAATGAGGCATAGCTAGTTGGTCCTCTCCTCCAAAGATTCTTTTTTCCCCTCCTTTTCCTCTACACAGATTCTTAGAATTCATTTGTCAAGGGGTAGGGAAAAAAAACATCATCCCAGTGGGTAGTTCTCCTTCCCAACTCCCTTCTTCACCTAACTTTTGTTATGCCTGGGCTATGGGACTGAACACAGTTGGGGGTACTGCCAAGGCAGGAGTATTGCTATTCCATCCAAAAGGGCAAATTTCCTTTCTAGCAACTTAGGATAGGGGGCGAGTTGGTGACATCAGGAAATGGGAGGAGAGAGAGCTTTGGTGTTGTGGTTAAGAGACTACCTGGATTCAAATCCTGGCGCTGTGACTTCCTAGCTGAGTGGCTTCGGGTGAGTTTTCTGTGCCTCAGTTTCCTCATCTATACAATATAAATAAGCACCAAGCTCATAAGACTACTATGAAAACAAAATGAGTTAAAACACAGGTTTTTTTAAATCCTTAAAATAATAGTTTTGGTAATAGTGGTCTTGTTGATATTATAGGCTCTTAGGGAGGTTCATTTATTTTTGTAACTTCGGCTGATAATAATGAATTTTACATATGACCTTCCCTTTTCTGCCTTTTCTTGATCATTATTCCAAAGTAGCTAACCTAATATCTTTTCTTCCATTTCTGCCAACCCGGATTAATAGTACTTTCCTGGACTGATTCCTTTGCTCTGGTATCTTTGGGCTCTTATTTACTGAGGTGAATCTTGGTGAGGGCTGGACAGGAGGAATTCATTCATGACTTGGATTTTTCTTTTCTCCCCAACCCTGTAGCCTCATCATCTATGGCTGTCTCCAGGGAGAGCCCATTTGAACCATCCATCCATTGATCCATTTATTTATTCATTTAGTGCACGCACACTATTGAGCATCTACTATCTATCAGGTACTGTGAGAAATACTAGGTCTCAAAAGATGAAAAATATTTAGTTTCTGTGCTCAAGGAGCTCAAAGTCACAGGCTATTAAAATCCTGGTCTATTAAGTGCTATTGTGAAGGTAGGTGTGGGGTGCTTTGGATACACAAAGTTGGTACCTGAGCTGATGCTGGGTATGGGGGTTGATGGTGTTCTAGACTGGACTGTGGAAAGAGTAGGAGAATTTGTCCAAGTGAAGTGAGGGAAGGACATTTCTGGCCAAGAAAGCAGCACGTGCAAAGGCCTGGAGAGGAAAGAGAGCAGCTCAGAGCTTGGCACAGTCTCACCGGGTAGGAGTGTGCCAAGAAAGCCCGGGAGTTATTCTCTAGCATTTCACCAATGATCTGGATTCATCATATTTATCCTTTCCTTTCTCATTTCTTTATATTTCATGTCAAATGGTGCTGAAAAAAATGGAGTTAATTTTAATAAATTTCACTTGACCTACATGAAGCTGGGGGACTCAGATGTTCCATGATGTTATGAATATTTTTTCACACTCTGGTTAAACACAACAGATTGAACACATGTGTTTATACCAGATGCCTTGTAAGAATATCACCGAAATGAGAGAAGAAAAAAATTGGTATAAACTCACAAAGCCAAAGAGAGGAGACAATAACAGATGAGAAATGTCAGGAAATTTTTAGAATATGAAAATCAGATAAAAGAGTTAGGGAGTTGAGAGGTGTTTTGGATGGAGTTTCCTGTGAAACAGATCCTGAGAGGGAGATCTAATGCAGGAAGTTTATTGGGGAGAGCCGTTGGGAACCACACCTGCGGATGAATAAGAGAAGCAGGACTGGGCAAAGAAAGAACTGGAACTGTGATGCTGTCACAGCAGTCTCAACTGACCTCATATGAAGCTCTATAGGGTGGTCCCAAAGAGAGGCAAGGGGCTTAGGCCTTTGTATCCCTCCACCAACCAATTATTGGATGTGGCTGCTCTTGAAAGGGAGATAATCTTGGTTGAGGCAGGTCCCTTCATCCAGGGCCAATTTCTGGGAAGGAACTCAGCTGTAAGCCTTCAACAGCCAGTACTTCCAGCATCTAGGAAATGAGAGCCTCAATAAAATAAGGAAGTATATGGGTGGTGTACCCCAATACTCATTACAAAGAGATTCAAAGGAGAAGCAAGCCCAGTCATACCACAGAACCCTGGAAAGGCTCAGGAACTCATGATGCAGGAGCCTCTGAGAGCAAGGGGGAGGCATGGGGCTGAAAACAGAGACATTGTCTGAAAGTGTATATGAGGAGGTCCCCACCTCCCCAAACCCTGGCAGAGGACTGCAGTTTTACTCTGTGGGGAACTTTAACCAGAGAGGTTCCAGAGCCAGAGATACTAAATATGGCAGGGGTCTCCTGGGGAGGCATCTGATAATGAAAGAGGCGGAGACCGTTTTCTGAAAACAGGAGCAACTCCACATTCTGTGTGGTGAGACCTCCAGTCCTTTTCCCAATTCGGCTCACAGAACCCCAGTGGTCAGGCTTATAGAGACTATGCAGGAGTCTAGACAGAGAATTGATCTCTAGTGATTGGCCAGCCCAAGAGCAAAGACCTACCATAGTGAGATTTAGGTGTTCTCAAATAAAAAAGCCAGCCAGTCACCTTATCACTCTACTGAAGATCACCAAAAATAAACCTCACCCATAATCACACAGTTTTTAATAAGCCCTTTAGTGCCTCACTCTTAAATGTGGTCAGAGACTCCATGATGATACTTAAATACTTGGGGAAAAACTCAACATGAAAGACAACTGCAGAAGCAGACTGGTGGCAAAAAAACTCAGAAGAAACAGAGGCAGTAAAAGAAGTAAAAAAGAAAACTAAAAAGAAAACAACAATAATCCTTTGGTGTCCTCAAAGAGTTAATAGATGATGTTGCATAATAAAACAAGAATTAGATGCTATGAAAAGGAACAATTACAAAATAAGAAAAACTATTTTTCATTCATATAAGTTCAATCAGTGGTAAAGATGGCAGAGTGAAGTGACTTTACTCCACAAAGTTATTCAGGGCTCATTCAGCTGGCATAGACTGCATTCTTTAACACATAGATTCCAATGTCACCCCACGGAAGAGAAAGAGGACCTCTCTAGAGGGTTTTATGGATCAGGTCTGTAAACAGTGAGCATCATTTCTGCTCATATTCCATCAGCTGAAACTGAGACAGTCTAGCTTTGTGTTCAAGAAGAAGAAGAAGGATCCGTTTTGGTGAACCCATTGTAGTGTCTACCACAAGGAGTGTTGGAAGATAGTCAAGGAATTCTCACAGCAGGCCTGAAAGTTAACTAGTCCAGATTGAAACAGGCAGATGGAAGACTCCAGGAGGGAATGTCTCTAAGGAAAAAATGGAACTGGAAGAATATCAGACGTTTGACTGAAAAAGAAAGTTGAATTCAGAGGATTTGTGAGTATAGGAAGAAATTACAATAGTGAAAAATAGATAATAAAAGGAGGAAATTATTACCTATAGAAAGAAGGAACAGTGAAAGAAGGAAATGTAATCACATTACATTTCTCAATAAGATGAAACTAAATAGTGATTTAACTAAAAATTGTAAAATATCTATTTTGGAAGGATGAAATAAGGTGAAGGATAATGAAGAGCAATAATACTAAATCTTCATCTTACATGTAGAAAGTCAGTAGATAATATGTAAATGTGTTGAAGAGTAGGAGTATAACCCTATTGGTTAGAAGTACAGACGGAAGTATCATACGAAGTAGCAGTAAATACTTAAGAGGAAGATAAAGGAGATGGGAAGGAGTAGGCAGGGGACTATTGTTGTGTTTATAAACCTTATAATATTATTTTACTTTTAAAACCTCGTATATATATTACTTCAAAAATAGTAATGAAATAAAAAGTCCATAGATAAAACCAGCTTCAGGCATGACTGGATTCAGGAACTCATATAAAATTATCAGGACTTGATTGCCCAGCTTTGCTTTCTCTGTCTTGGCTTCATTTTTCAGTTAGACTCTCTTCATGGGGCACAGGACCTCCTGGCCCATGTTTGTTTTCTCTCTCTCTCTCTCTCTCTTCCTTCCTTCCTAATTAATTAAGTTTTTAAAAATTGTGCTTAAAAACCACATGACTTGCCATCTTATCCATTTTCAAGTGTGCAATTTAGTAGTGTTAAGCACACTCACATGGCCGTGCAGCAGGTCTTCAGAACTTTTTTGTCTTGCAAAATGGAAACACTACAACCCATTAAACAACAACTCTCCATTTCCCCCTCTCCCCAGCTCCTGGCAACCATTATTCTAGTTTCTGCTGTTTTCTTATAATTGTTAGTGCCAGCATAAAGAAATCTCACTTTCCTGATAATTCTGTCAAAATCCCAGGATTGAGTTCCACTGGACTGACCAGTGGTTGGCTGGCATCCCCAAAGCAAATACCCTAAGAATCAGAGGATGAGTGGCTGCCCAAGGAGTGCGACAGTAGAAGGGGGGCCTGGACTTCAGGCAAACGAAACAACCAAGTCCAACCCATGAAGCCATGGGACGGGCAGGCTGTGAGGCATCGGGTCCCTGCCCTGCTTAGATCCCTGACTTAGAGGTTTTACCTGTACCTTCCAAGCAAGCAAGGTTATCTCAACTCTCCATGGGACTGTTTTTATGAACAGGTTTTAAAAAATATTTATTATTATTTGGATAAGTAGTAAATTGGGATTATTAGTAAAGTTGACCTTTGAAAATGTTCACTAGTTATTTGTGTTGTTTCATCTGTTCGTGCTCTTTGACCATTCTATGTTATTAATAAAAAACAGTTACCAGACTTCCCAAGTCTAATAAATGTGCAAAAATGTTTTAAAAAATATTTTATAAAACCTTGTACAGGTCTTTAGAGATTACCTAGTAGTGTGACTTCTATTTTACATAAAGGAAAACTAAGCATCAAGAAGTCAAGTGCGGAGCCAGCTCTAGAACTCTGCTGGTAAAGGATGAAGGAACAGAAAATCCAGTTTGATCCTCCACCTGTTAGAGTGTGCTGCCTACTCAATTACTCTTAAATTTGGTTCCCCTCAAGTCACATTCCCTGCCTATCACCATATTCAGAGATTACAGAGAGCCACCTGTATTTTCTCACAACTTGCAGCATTTTTAAAAGACTGGGGATAAAAAAACAGAGAAGATTTTAAGCTAACTGGAGCCTCCTGTGATTTCATGGCTATACTCTTGGCCTTCTCCCATCAGCACCTTGCAAATCTCTACTCCAGCTAGCCCAGTATTGGACTGTATCTTGCAACAACAATAATAATAATAACATAAGACAAGTTACATTAGAAAAAAAAAAAAAAGATTAGCCCTGTCAAGGAATGAGAATGAAATGCTGTGACCAAGCTGCTGCCTTTTTGCAGAGGGAGAGAGTGAAAAGGGTGGAGCCACCATAGCCATGTTGGCCCCAGGGCCTTAATGCTTTGCAATCCTGGATTCCCAGGAGGATCCTGACCACAAAGGGTTGAAAATGCCTTGATTGGAATGAAGCAGTTTGTGCTCCTCCCACTGTTCTCACTCAACGTTAGTGATGCAGTCGGTCATTGTGTGGTCACAGCAGATGTAATTTGTAGAAGAGTGACTGGAGGGTTTAGAGTTTCAACTTGTAAACTGAACTCCAAGGAACACAAGGCAGAGGCATTGGGCAGGATTTTCTCTTGCTGAGAAAAATCTCTTTGTCCAGAGTAAACTTAAGCAACTGCGTTTTGTTGACTCTAAGTATCTAGGTTAATCAAGTATCTACTGTTGTTTGGAAGGCTAACTGCTGAACTCTGTATTTTTATCTGTTAACTTAGTGTTTTCTTTTTTCTAGACGGTGTGCACCACTCAAGCGATAATAGGTCAGGCAGTTCCCTCAATTAGGCTGCTGGCAGGAGGAGAGGAGAAGAATTATTTTAAGTGTCGATAATAGAGAGGTTTAGAATTATTGAGAGATGTAACTAAAGCTTCAAATGCACAAAACTTCAATAGTGAAGTTAGCCTCTTGGGTTAGAGCTAATAATAATAGATAGAACACTTAGTATGAGCCAGACAGTGTAAGGAACCTTTACGAGTATTATCTCATTTAACTTTTATAAAAATCCATGAGGTTGGTACTATTATCTTCACTTTGCAGATGAAGAGATTGAGGTTCAGAGTAGTAAAGTTACTTGCCCAAAGTCACACAGCTGGATTTCTCAGGGCCAGAGCAAGAGATCTGACACCAGGACCCTGGGTTCTGGGTTCTCAGCCTCTCTCTATAAAAGCTCCATGAATGCTTTGAAGGTTGCAGCCTCTGCTTCTGAAATAGTGCTCAGCAAGTAGTAGCAGTCTAAAAAATATTAGCTGACTGAATAAATAAATAATCCATGCTGCTTCGGCCTGGGTCAGGGTCTGTGTGCTCCATAGGAAGGGAGACCTGAAAACTGCATTTAGATGACCTTTTAAAGTCCTCAGAACTTACTATTCAAACTCAGACCTGGCATAACTATCATATTAATGCACCCTCTTCGCTTTAGCAGGATGAAACATCTGTACTTAAGTGATTTAATAATCACTGAGTTATTTTTAAGAGTTAAAAAAATGTAATTATTGAATGTCTAATGACAGAGGGGTGGTTAAATAACTTATGGGAATGCAATGCAAACTCAACAACCTTTAAAAATCAAGTTTCAAAATACCATAGGGCATAGAAACACTTTCTGGACATATTGTCCAAGGGAAAAAGCAAGTTATAATAATATGTCGAGTATTATCTTTAAAACGTATATATATTTATGCATAGAAAAGTGTCTGAAAGGAAATATATTAAAGTGTTAATAGTAGTTATTTCCATGTGGCAAGAGGATAGTTTTAATTTTTTTGTGATACTTTAATATATTTTCAAACTTTCTACAATAACTATAAATTTCATAATGAGAAAACGTGATTTTTAAAAAAGCAGTTATAATCAAATTTTGATCTTTGTTTTAACATTAAGATATACAATTATAATTCAATGAATGGCAACCTAGTGTAGCTGGTAAGAACATGGACAGTGGAGCCAGACTGCTAGTGTTCAAATCTCCTCTCTACTCTTTACAAGGGATGTGACCTTGGTTAAATTACTCGTCTGGGATTCCGTCTCTATATCTGTGAAATGGAGATGATATTACTTCCTACCTCGAGGAATCGTTATGAGGAGTAAATGAGTTACTATAGCTAAAACATTTTGAACAGTGCCTGGGACATAGGAAGTGCTGTATGAATTTGTTATTATTATTGCCATCATTATTTTTATAATCATTAGAAGTTCTTTCAAATTCTCTTATATTATATTTAAAAATGCGTATGCAGTGGCAAACCTAGGTCAGACATTTTAATGACCACATATTTGACTCTTTTAGTCCAAACATATGATGAGAATACATCATCAGGACCCCAGAAAAGAGCCCCAGCTGGGCCTTCCAGAGCTCAAATTCAGCATCTCTGAAATAAGCAAATTTTGTGAAAACTCAAATTATTTTGTCCTCACTTATTAGCCAAATAACCAAAATATAATGGTAAAGCCAGGAGGAAAATATATATATATATGAATTCATCTTATCTCAACCCTCAAATCACCTTCTACGCTGACCCTTGACCTCACCATGTCCCCTAAACATAAGCCACTTTGTGAACCTTCAAATTCTTTCTCTCTCTCACTCTTCATCCCTCACCCTACTTATACCACTCCCTTCAACCAGCACTCCACTCCCACCCCCAGGCCTGGCTTTACCAACTGACCTCCACACAGAAGAGGCTAGATTCCCCACCAGCCCGGCCTGCACTAGCCCTGACCTCTGAGGTCCTGGGAAATGGGACTGAACCCAACCCGCTCAGGAGAGTGGGAAGTGGCAGTGAGATGCCCCCACTGGCCCTGCTCCCAGGCTGGCCTCAACTGGCCTTATCCTTGTGCGGGGGCTGGGATTTCCTGCTCGGAAGCACTAGGCCTGGACACAATGGGGTTATCAGTCACCGAGGAACAGGACCCAGTGGGACCTTAGCTGTTGGTTTTCCAGGCCTTTCCTGTGTGAATCTTTACTGCTGTAAAGCTCTTGTTTTGGTCTTTAACGGGATGGAAACACTTTCCCCAGCTTCCTGCCCCTCTGTCATGGTGGGTCAGCTACATTTTGCTTTGGGTCTAGGTCAGCTTAAACTGATAATGAACGGTGCCTAGGTAAGGAAAGCCTTTCCACACCTTCTAGATCTTTTCTTCTTTCTTTCCTTTCATTTCTTTCTTTTGTTCTTTTTATTATAGGTGACTTTGATGTATTAACTTCATTGGCTTCCATGATGATGATAATTTTATCAACTGAGCAAATTAATATACCTGTATTGAGGTTTAACTTCTTAATCTAAGAGCTTATAGGGCTTATTTAACAGCCCTCAATAGAGGTTCTTTCCATACTACAAAGGAAAAGCATTTTTAAAAAGCTAATAGTTTACTTACAAGAAAACATTTTAAAGGAGGCATAATTTGTCATGTTGCAAGTTTTAATAATGCAAACAGCAGAATTGCTTTTAAACTTGATGTTACAAAATAACAGCTATCATTTACTGAACACATATAGTATCAAGTGGTTTATTCATGTTAGCTTATTCAGTCCTCAGGACCACTATTTTCTGAATGACAAATCTGATCCTCAGAGAGACTGAATAACCAGCTGAGATCACTCCGGATGTAAATGTCAGAGCTGGGTTTTGAATTCAGCCTGTGTGACCACAAAGTTTGTGCACTTGATGTTACACTGCCCTGCTGCCTCCTCGAGTAGCTGGCACCACTCACATCTACCAACAATCCCGAATATTATTGTATTTCTTGGACACAGCTTTAGATCTGAAAGTTTGTCTTTTTTTTCCATCCATACTAATCCTACCAGCTTCTTAAAACTCCTCACTTGCCCACAGGACTTTAGCCTTTCTAAGCTCGGAAAAGGAAAAGGTGATGGCCTTTGTTCCTATGTACTTCCCGGAAATTAAAAAAAAAAACTAAATTAAACCACAAAGAAAGTATCAACGATTTAAACAAAAGTATGGTTTTTCTGATGTGTATATCTGTATATGTGATAATATATACATACATATATAATGTACATGACAATACCAGATTGATATACTTTCCAAACAATTCTTAAGATATTCCAACCTTTCTAGACTGTAAGCACAAGCTTATCTGCCTATTGGGTGATTGGGTATTTCATCTCCTCTTTTCCAAGGTGGATGTGGGAAAAGAGAAAGCAAAGAAAAGGAAAAGGAAGGAGGAAGGAAAGGAGAAGGAGAAAGAAAAAGGCATTTACTCAGAAATGGAGGTGTGGGATTAAAACCACCAAAGGGCGACCTGCTGTCCCTCCCTCCAGCCTGATGATTCCTGAGCAGGCATCTGTCTGTCCTCTCTGAGCTGCTTTGGGAGTGAGCCCCCAGAGGGAAGGAGGGGCAGCTGGGTCTGAGGGACCCCCAGAAGGAGGCCTGCTCTGACTCAGCCGGGAGTGGGCCAGACCTGCACCTCCCTGTTTACACTTGGAATCTCCTGGGACCTATTGTACAATGACTCAGATCAGCTCTCGCTGCCCTGTGAAGCCTGAGGGATGTCAGTGATTGCTCTGGGTTAACACCCCAACAGTCAATTTAAGTTATTTAATTATTTTGTTTTGTGACTTCCAGACCTCCCGCCGGAGGGGCGGATCTCTGAGGTCATGATGACACATGTGCCTGTGGCTCCTTGGATGAGTCTTCGCCGTTGCTGTGGTTTCCATGGGACCTCGGGTCACATGCACAGCCACCGGCTACAATCTAAGGAGCGCCATCCTGGAACGCGATCCACGTGAGAACCTAAGATGGGGTCAGTGGGCACCTGTCAGGAAAGAATGGTGGCTATGCAGTCAGAGGAGCCATCTTGCTGCACCCCTCCGGCGAGGTGACCTCATGCAAGCAGGTGCCTCCATGGCTTCCACCAGAAAAAAGCAACTGGGTCCCCTTGGGAGGCTGTGAAAGCCATGTGCCTTGGCGGAGCTCAGAGGTTTCCAGGGGAATCCAAATTTATTGACCAAGGGCACTGAGGTTTCCTGGAGAGTTCTGAGTTTTGGTCAGAGAGCCTCCTTACAATGCCTCAGATCATCCGCTCGGGGTTTTGTGAAATCCATATCCTAGAAGCCATGGGGTGACTTGTGTGTTGGGAAAGCACCGCTATCCAGCAAGTCCTCGGACATCTCGTGACCTGGACAAGGAAAAAGTCTGGTGCTAGACTCCAATTCTGCTTCATCCAAGTAAATGGCTTCAATCCAACAACGATGAAGACAGTTGGCTTTCTCTGCCAAGGCTGCTCCATCAGCAGGATGCAGACAAGTCAGATGCCCAGAGATGTCGACTTACTCAGGTCTAAGGCCAAAGTGTGGCTGGGAGTGATATCTGAGGAGCGGGTGTCCCCAGAGTTACCAAGAGCGCCATTGCCCTTGCTTTCCTCCTTTGCTCCAACCATGCCTGTCTCCGAGCAGCCCTTTAGAGGCAGCCCACCTTTGCCTTACAAGACGCAATTCTCCCAGGCCGGGACTCAAGCCCTACGCCCAGTGAGAGAGGGTCCTCAGCCCCATGCAAGAAAGAATTCAAGAGCAAGGAAGAGTTAGACATAGGAAAGTTTATTAGAGAAGGAATAATGCTCAACAGACAGAGACCTGGTCTCCTCTCAGAGTCAGAGAATGAGACCCCCGAGTGTTTGAGGAATTGGGTTGACATCTGTTTTCCTTTTGCGGTGTGGGTATTGTGGGTATGCAGCGTTAAAGGCATGGGGAAATAGTTGTTAGTAATCTCAGCAGG
>NW_006441955.1:34940393-34941170 GCF_000325575.1 Pteropus alecto | reverse complement strand
GGCTGTATGCTGATCAGCCAGGTTCCCGTGTCTAGCAGCACGTAGCAGGCTCTGAATACAACCTGGTTTAATATTTAGTCACTTTGTGTGGTTTTCCTGCCTTTTTCCTATATTACTTCCTTGCCTGGGATGAGGGTGAGGGGCGTCCTCCCGAGGTCAGCTGGCTCAGCCCAGCCTACCATCTCAAAGTTCAGCTCCAGGCCGAGTTACTGCTGCCGAAAAGGAAGAACACTCTGCCTCGTCTTGTGTCCTCCTGGCTGAAAAACACCCACTTGCACTAGACAGTGGTGAAGGCTGCTGTTCCCGACAATTAGTTCTTGAGCCCTCTGGTTCCTTTCTCCCAGTTCTCAATTTCGTAAAGTCCCAGATATGATTAAAAATAAAACAGAAGAAAATGGCTTGGAAGACAAAGGAGACTTGTTCCTCCTTCTCCAGATTGAGGATGATTTGGAGGACAGAGCCTGGTCTCTAAGGATTCTTTGGTTTAAGTAACATGTGCTTTGAGAAGTCATAATCTTTTCAAGAGGACTTTTTCACTGTGTTGAAAATGCTGTAGCTTTCTCTGACAAAAGGAGACACTGAAAAATAGAGAGGTAAAGTTATTTCGCAGCTTCAAATAGGAAATAAAGACTACCCTTGAAGTTCTTTGAAGTTTATAGTTCTGTCCTACTATGTTTCTCAAGGATGGAGGCCTGAGGACCTGATGGGGTCTTCAGTTGTAAAATGTGTGACCTACACAATCAATATTAGGTTGGTGGCAACATATAGCAAAAGCTT
>NW_006441955.1:34920966-34940348 GCF_000325575.1 Pteropus alecto | reverse complement strand
GGAAATTAATTAGAGCTGTGCAAAAATGTAGTTAATGATATTCATCACAGTGTTGCTTATAATACCAAAAAATGAGAACTAGCCTAACTGAACAATGGGGAATACATAACCGTGATGCATTCATTGTGTATCATTGAAAATGGTGTTGTAGAAGAGTATTTTCGAAAAGATAATGTATTCCTCAAAGAATAAGGCAGGCTCCAAGACAGTATGTATGTGTAGTATAACCCCAGCTGTAATAAAAAATATCTATATATCTCAGAAAACTATTAGGATGATATTATTTCTGGATAATTTAGCATTTTTCCTTTATTTTAAAAAATTTTCTGCACTAAACATGCATTTGTTTTTTAGTAAAAATACACACATGGTAAATGTTACAAAAACAATACTCAAGAAGGTAACTAAGATTGTAAGTACTGGGAGAGAAAGAGTGTGGCTACTTATCAATCTTACTCAGTAGCCTTAGTAAGGACCTAGATAAGTAATTTAAATGATCTCTGAAGCTTGAACCATATTCACCTGTCCATCACCCAGCCTTGAGAAGCCACAAACTCCTGTTGGGACCTCTCTTTTAGAGTTCAATAGTTTTACAAACACCTTATTCTAGGTAGTACTTACAGTTTCCATACATTACCTTCTTTGACTCTTGTAACAGAAAATAGTAATAATAACAACAATAACAGCTGAAATTGATTCACTGGTTTCTATTTATCAGGCACTCTGCTAAGCATTTTACATATATTAACTTCTCCGTTGAAGTCTCTCTCTCATGCATCTCAATAGATCTGTCAGCAGACCCTGTCAGTTCCTTCTTCACAATATATACAGATGCTAATCATTCCTCACCACCTCTTCCATTGCCACTCTAAGCCACTTCAGTCTCCCTCACCTGGGCCACTGCAATGGTCTCCCAATTGGTCTGCCTGCTGCAGCTCCCTTGCAATTTGTTTTCAACAGCGCCGAGTGTTAAAGGTAAATCAGATAATTTTACTAATCTACTCAAAACCTTCTGATGGCTCACCTTCCTGCTCAGAAGAAAAGCCAAGTTTCTTAAACAATCCATAAGGCTCTGCATGACCCACTCCACTCTTCCTTTTTACCCCTCTAAAACACTTTACTCTCATCATCTTTTATTCTACATCTCTATCACTCAGCCTTGCTGAACTGGCTATCTGTTTTCTCTTTAATTTATATATTTTTAAATAAAACATGTACATTTAAGATGTATAATGTAATGGTTTGATATACATATTGATAGTGAAATGGTTACTACTGACGAGCTCATAAACATATCATCTCCTCACAATAATTGCCATTTTTTGTGTATAACTAATGCACCTGAAATCTATTCTATTAACATATTTCCAGTGTTCAGAACAGTATAATTAAGTATAGTCACCATGCCTATACATTAGATCTCTAGACTTATTCATCCTACATAATTGCAACTTTGTAACTTTTGACCAGCATCTCCCCACTCCCTCCATTCCTCTAGCCCCTGGTAAGCACCTCTCTACTCTCTGTTTCTATGAGTTTGACATTTTCTTCTTTTTAAGATTCCATGTATAAGGGAGATCATACAGCATTTGTCTTTCTCTGGCTTATTTCATTTAGCATAATGTCCTTCAGGTTGATCCATGTTGCAAATGGCAGTATTTCCTCCTTTCTCGGAGCTGAATAACATGCCATTGCAAATATGTCACATTTTCTTCATTCATTTACCAATTGACGCTGGGTTGTTTCCAAATCTTGACTATTGTGAATAATGCTGATATAAACACAGCAGTGCGGATGTCTCATCAAGATGCCGATTTCATCTCTTTTGGCTATATACCCAGAGGTGGCATTACCGGATCATATGGTAGTTCTATTTCAAATTTCTTTTGAGGAATCTATATAGTATTTTCCATAATGGCCATAACAATTTACATTCCTACTAACATTGTACAAATTTTCCCACTTCTCCATATCCTCACCAACATCTTTTGTCTTGATAATAACCGTTCTAACAGGTATGAGGTGATATCTCACTACGGTTTTGATTTGCATTTCCTTGATGATTAGTGATATTGAGCACATTTTCATATACCTGTTGGTCATTAGTATTATATTCCTTGGAAAAATGTCTGTTCAGGTCCTTTGCCCCTTTTTAATTGGGTTACTTGTTTTCTTGCTATTAAGTAGTTTGAGTTCATTACATATTTTGGGTATTAACCTTTATCAGATATATGGTTTGCAAATATTTTCTCTCATTCTGTAGATTGTCTCTTCACGTTGTTGGTTGTTTCCTTTGCTCCTCTAAAACACTTTACTCTCATCATCTTTTAAGTTGGATACAATCCCATTTGTCAGTTTTTGCTTTTGTTGCCTGTGCTTTTAGGGTCATATGTAAAAATATTATTGCCCAGAACAATGTTAAGAAGCTTTCTTTTATCCTATGTTTTCTTCTAATAGTTTTATGGCTTCAGGCCTTACATTTCAGTCTTAAATTTATTTGAGTTGATATTTATATGTGGAGTGAGATAAGAGTCTGATTTCATTCTTCTACCAGTTTTCCCAACACCACTTATTGAAGAGACTGTGTTTTCCTCAGTTTGTATCCTTGGCACCTTTGTCAAAGATCAGTTGCTCATAAATCCTCATTTCTGGGCTCTTTTTTCTTCTCTATTGGTCTATATGTCTTTCTTTATGCCACTACCATGCTGTTTTGATTGCTACAGCTTTGTAGTATATTTTGATATGAAGTAGTGTGATGCCTCCAATTTCATTCTTTTTGCTCAAGATTGCTTTGGCTATTTGTGGTCTTCTTTGATTCCACATAAATTTTAGAATTATTTTTCTATCTGTAAAAACTGCCATTGGATTTTGACAGGGATTATATCGAATCTGTATGTAGTTTTGTGTAGTATGGCCATGTTAACAATATTAATTCTTCCAGTTCACGAACATAATATATCTTTGCATTTATTTCTGTCTTTTTAAATTTCTTTCCTCAGTGTTTTAGTTTTCAGTGTACAGTTCTTTTACCACCTTGGTTAAATTTATTCCTAAGTATTTTACTCTTTTTAATGCTATTGTAAATGGAATTATTTTCTTAATTTATCTTTCTGATGGTTTGCTGTTATTATATAAAAATGCAACTGATTTTTGAATATTTATTTCATATTCTGCAACTTTTCTGAATTCATTTCTTAGTTCTAACAGTTTTTTGGTGGAGTCTTTATGATTTTCTATGTATAAAATCATGTTATCTGCCAACAGAGACAATTTTACTTCTTCCTTTCCTATTTAGATGCCTTTTACTTCTCTTTCTTGCCTAACTGCTCTAGCTTGGGCTTCCCAAACTATGTTGAATAAATGTGGGGAGAATGAGGATCTTGCCTTTTTCCTGATCTTAAAGAAAAAGCTTTGGGCTTTTCACCATTGAATATGATGTTAGCTGTGGGCTTGTCATATATGGCTTTATTATGTTGCGGTACATTCCTTTTATGCCAAATTTAATGAGAGTTTTTACCATGAAAGGCTGTTGAATTTGTTAAATGTTTTTTCTGCACCTGTTAAGATGATCTGCACTTACTAAGATGATCCATAAGAAGGCTCTTATATAATTCTTATCTTTCATTCTGTTAATGTGATGTATCTAATTTATTGATTTGTAATAATTTGTTAAACCATTCTTTTATACCAGGGATAAATCCCACTTTATCATTGTGTCTGATCCTTTTAATGTGCTATTGGATTCAGTTTGCTAGAATTTTGTTGAGAAGTTTTGTATCTATGGTCATCAGGGGTACTGGTCTATAGTTTTCTTTTTTTAATAATGTCTTTGTCTGGCTTTAGTATTAGGGTATGTTGGACTCATAAAATGAGTTTGGAAGTGTTCCCTATTCTTCAATTTTTGGAAGAGTTTGAAAAGGATTGGTATTAATTCTTCTTTAAATTTTGGTAGAATTCACCAGTGAAGGTCCTGGGCTTTTATTTTTGGGGAGGATTTTGCTTATTGATTCAATCTCCTTACTCCGTTATTGGTCTGTTCAGATTTTCTGTTTCTCTATAATTCAGTTTCTTCATAACCTCATCGGTAGGTTGCATATTTCTAAGAACTTATCCATTTCTTCAAGGTTGTCAATTTATTGGTGTATATTGTCGTAGTCTCTAATGATCTTTTATATTTCTGTGGTATCAATTGTAATGTCCCCCCTTTTGTTTACAGTTTTATTCATTTGTGTCTTCTCTCTTTTTTTCTTAGCGTAGCTAAAAGTTTATCTATTTTGTTTATCTTAAAAAAAAAACCCTCTTAGTTTCATTGATATTTTCTATTGTTTTTCTAGTCTCTATTTCAATGATTTCTGCTCTGATTTTTATAATTTCCTTCCATATGCTAATGTTAGATTTAGTTTGTTTTGATTTTTAGCTCCTTGAGGTATGAAGTTAGGTTGTTTATTTGAGTTATTTATTTTTTTTCTCTTTAATGCAGGCAGTTATCACTATAGTCTTCCTCCACAGAAGTGTGCTACATCCTCTAGTTTTGGTATGTTGTGTTTCTTTTTTCATTTGTCTCAAGATATTTTTAAAAATTTTCTGATTTCTTCTTTGACTCATTGGTAGTTCAGAAGTGTGTTTAATTTCCACATGATTATGAATTTTTCAATTTTCCTCTTGTCCTTGATTTATAGTTTTATACTACTATGGTCAGAAAAGATACCTGGTATGGTTTCAATCTTCTTAAATTTGCTACGACTTGTTTCATGGCCTAACATATGATCTATCCTGGAGAATGTTTCATGTGTGCTTGAAAATAATATATTGGATGAAATATACTATTATGTCTCTTAAGTCAGTTTGGTCTAAAGTATGGTTCAAATCCAACATTTCCTTATTGATTTTCTATCTGGATGGTATCCATTTTAAAAGTGGGTATTGAAGTCCCCTACTATTATTGTGTTGCTATCCATTTCTCCTTTTAGTTCTGTTAATACTGGCTTTATATATTTAGGTTCTCTGATGTAGGTTGGGTACATATATATTTACAATGGCTATATCCTCTTAATAAATTGACCCCTTTATCATTATATATGATCTTCTTTGTCTTTTTTTACTTAAAAACTATTTTGTCTAATAGAAGCATAGCCACTCCTGCTCTCTTTTGGTTACCATTTGCAAGGACTATCTTTTGCCATCTCTTCGCTTGCAGTCTATGTGTTCTTAAAGCTAAAGTGAATCACTTGTAGGCAGCATGTTGTTGGATCTTGTTTTTTTTTTATCCATTTAGCCACTCTATGTCTTTTGACTGAAGAATTTAAGAATTCATTTACATTTAAAGTAATTATTGATAGGTAAGGATTTATTATTCCTATCTTATTAGTTGTTTTCTGGCTGTTTGTAGTTTCTTCCTCTCTTGATGTTTTCCTTTGCGACTTAATAATTTTTTTGTACTGGTATACTTTGACATCTTTCTGCCTCTTCTTCTAAGTCTGGGTATTACTTAAGGAGAAGTTTTAAAATTGGTAATTTAATTTCTTTACTTGTTATAGCACTATTCAGATTTTATACCTCTTCTTGAGTCATTTTTTTATAGTTTGTATCTTTCTAGAAGTTTGTCCATTTCATGTAAGTTGTCTAATTTGTTGATGTAGTTGTTTATAGTTTTCTCTTATAATCTTTTTTTGTTTCTTTAAGATCAGTAATGATGTCCCCTCTACTATTCCTGATGTAGCAGCAATTGCATTTTAATGCAAAGGTTGTATATAACTATGAGGCCTTGAGACATTTTAATTCAGAAAAACAAGTGTCTTTGGAAATGAGTAAGATTTCAAAGGGAGTAATTTAGACTATGGAACCAGTAAGAGCACCTACCTTAAAAAAAATTTATTCCAGCAGCTCTGGCCTCAGTTCCTAAGAATTATCTTGAAGACTTGGAAAGTCATAGAGAGCGTCTCTGTATATGGGGATTGCCACCATTGGAGTCTTATGACATTACCAGAAAAAGACATGTCTCAGTTTATAGAGCAGCTGGGAGTTATCCAGTAACATATGGAAACATTTATGGCCAGAAATAATTTGAAAAGGAAGTTAAAGTTATCATGAAATTAACCATTCATTCATTTTCATAATAAAATCATAAAGGGCAGAATTTAGTAACTCCTTATTGCTTTCTTAAATTGTTTTCAGAAAGGTGGTTTAGAAGAAGAAAGGGAATATCATAAGATTCCCCAACTCACACAAACCTTATAGCATAAGCAAATCTGTTAATTATTAAACATTTAGCTGGGGGATTAATAAGCCATTATTTGGGAATGAGATAGACTATTTAGAAGGATGGTAATATCAGTCTATATTCAAACTATATTCAAACTATAACAAGTCAAGGTTAAATTATTTCTTATTTTTGTTATAATTGAACAAGTTAAAATTATCTTTCTTTGAAATATGATAAAATAAGGTCCTAATAGACATGCCGCTCTGAGTTATACCATCATACTAAAAATCAAATGTTAATCTCTTGAGGGCAGGGATTTTGGTTGTCTTATTTCATAACTATGTTCCAAACAGTGCTTTGGACCACGTAGGTATCCAATGAATAGTTGTTGAGTAAGTAAATGATTAATTGTAGTTGCCTGTCACTTAGGTTCCAGTGTAAATAATAACAGAAACCTTCTTTTTGGTGAAGAGGTTTCATAGTTCAAAGGCAAAATAACCTCTCCCGGCAACTTCCAAAATGCAGCTATAAAACTGCCCTAAAGTAGTAGTCCCTTGAGTGATAAAACACCCCAATTTGAGGTTCCAAAAACTCGGCCTGTTGGAAATATCAGAGTTTTAAAATAATCGTGTTTAAAAACACTGTTGTTGTAGGGATTTTCTTTGATTTAAATATTGTTTCTCTTGGAAAGGGCTGGTTATTTTTCTAAGCAATTAGGTCATTGAACTGGGCATACCGGGAAAAAGGAAAATTAAAGAAGACGTTTTAAAAACAGAAACTATAGTCATTTTTTTCGTATGTGCCTTGACTGAGTTCCTGATGTCTTACATTTAATTTTATCAATAAATGGTTTTTTATTGAAAATATAATTTTATATCAATAATTTTCGTAAGATATTTTATTATACCTTCCTCATGGGGTTATTATGAGGAGTAAATGTTCTAATGAATGTAAAGTACCTGACACATACGAGGTAATTATTCAGTGAAGGTAGTTTATTATTCTTGTTGTGGGCCGAACCTGTCTTTATTTAACATTTTGATATATTGTTTATCATGGATTTTCTAAAAGTAATTTTGATTCGTTAACACTTTGCATTAAAATATCATTTATCTTGACTACTAAGTATTTTGGCTCTTTCTAAATTTTGTGCCTGACGTAAGTATCTCACTTGCCTCACCCTAATTCTGGCCCTGGTAGGTGACTCTGTCATCCAGAGATGATGAAATCAGGTTTTATAGTGTGCGCCATGCCTGATCCTCTCACACAGAAAACTGTTCCACTCCTGACCCTGGGGAGAAGCAGTATAATTAGAGTCAGTCTAGTCTCTGTTCCTCTACATAAAAATAGGCATCCTCAAAATAGGTAATTATTCATATCTGTTACAGTCGGAATCTACCCAAGTGGAGTGGCCTGACCAGTCTTGGGGTCAGATGGCATTCGGAACTTTGTAGGGGAGAGTTAGGAGAGGCCTTCGTAGGAACCAGAATGTCAGGTGATCAAAGCCAGTTTGATCTGCCCTCCAGGTACAAAAAAATGTACCAGGAAAGAATCGAAAGCAGTTTTCCTAAGAGGTCTTGACAATGAACAGGCAAAACTAATGGGCAGGTTGCCATGGCAGTTTCCTGGGGACCGTGTTGATCTAAGAAGTAAATATGGTCTCTGAACAGTAAGTTGACCTACAGGCTCTGTGTGCTAGGCCAGTCTTCTTGCCTTAGGTGGGGTCTTTCATCCTGAGTGCTAAAAATACAAGGTCATCTCCCATTTGGATAAAGATCAAAGGCTTGGAGGACTACTCTTTTGCTCTTCAATTTACCACAAAGAATAAAAGGTTTCTAGTCAGGATAAAGGAAGTAATCCAGGAAAAGGATTCTAAAGGTGAATGTCAAGAAACTGGTTATTGGAGGAAGTTAGAGTAGAGGTAAAATAGGCAGAATTTGGTGCCTGTGGTAGGACAAACCTCTGAGAAACAAGGGCACCAAAGGGCAAGGGACCAAATCTGCAGCCTTGGTGTGAGAGACCTTGCTAGAGCTAGAAAATGTAAATCTATAATTCAGGGAAATCTGAATTGGGGAAGAAAATATACTTGCACTTCAGAGCTGACAGGAGGAGAAATGACCCACTTTGCTTTTTTCAGGAAAGGGAGGTGGTGCCGTGAACTTCCCGGGTCAAAGAAAGTCACATACTTACAAAACAAGGAAGAGACATGACAAAAGTAGATACAAGCATCTATAAGTTTAAAGAAGAAAATAATAATCAAGCATTTCCCATTATGCAGAAAGAATACCATTAATAATTTAGTTTATTTTCTTAGATACTTTCTATGCATTTACTGAGTTGAGATGATAATATATGCTGATTTTAAAGTGTCATTTAATTCAGGAATATTCACAAATCACATAATTTAGGAAGAGGCAGTTAAAAATATATAATGTCTGTCTCTGGATGATTGTCTTTCTTCATTAAAAAAAAAAAATTCCAATGAGTTGGGTCATTTTAAATGAAGCCTAAGGATGCATAAAAATCATTTTTCAATTCTTCAGCAATGAAAAAGTTCATTATGTCATTCTATGCAATACTGCTTTTGTTGAGAGGGAGAAAAGATCTTTTGTTTAGTAATTTTCTTGGCACGAGGTCTTCACTATGTAATAAGCTTAGCCATTGTTAGAAAAATCTGGACAAGAACAGCACCAGTTATTGTTATAAGTGATTATCAAATAGAGCAAGAGATTCCATATGAACTGTGGGTTAAAGTATATGGCTCAAGAAATATGTTTCTTGGTACTGAGAGAAGAATGTAAGAAGTAGAGAAATAGCTAAGTTAATACTTCATGGCTGTGTCACTTAGAATCCTTTTCTGAGTGTAAGTGACAGAAATGTTTTATTTGTATTAAATAATAAATATACCTAGCATCATACTGCAGGCCCAGGTTTGACAGCAAAGACCTAGATTCTTTTCATCTTCTGGCTTTGCTACCCTAGGTACATTAGCATTGTCCTCAGGCCAGCTTCTCTCATGACTGTGAGAGGACTGCAGTAGTTCCCAGACATGGCACTTCCAGACCTGATGATGACCAGGGAAGATGAGCCTGTCTCCTACAAGTCATCTCTACTTAAGAGTGGGGAACTTTTCCCAGAAGTCTCCACCTACAGATTTCCCTCATGTCTTATTGGCCACATACCCGTATTTAAACCAATCACAGACTGGAGTTAAGCCAGTCACAGACCACACCCTGTGTCTGGGTAGGAGACTAACTTTCTCTGAAGCTCATGGCTAGGTAAGGAGAAGGATATGAACAAAATTAAGGTAATATTGGAAATGAGGAAGGAAAGAAGATATTGGGTAGCAACCAACAATGTCTCTCACAAAGGCTAAGTCATCTCTGGACTATACAGTGTCCCAGACAACAGACGCAATCTACTGAATTCCTGAATATGGTTTCAAACTGTGTAAGGGTAGTCCTGCTGGTGTGTATGTTGTTCATTTTAATTCTTATATCAGTTGGTCAGTGTATGTCTTCAAATAATATTCAAGAAAAGACCAGGAGCTGATTGATCTATTTTCTGAGTTCTTGACTATCTGAGCCTGTCTTTCTATTGCCTTCATTAATCAATGACAACACGGTTAGATATAAAATTCATAGATCACAATCTTTTTTCCATCAAAAGTTTGTAAATGTGGTTGCATTGTTTTCTGGCAATTAGCATTGCATCAAAGTCAGAGATTAGTCTAGTTTCTGCTCTTTCGTAAGTTAATTATTATTTTTTTAACCCGAATACCTGAAGATTTTTTTTTATGCTTTCAATTTTAAAATGTGTTCAGCATGTATCTAGATATGAGTCAGTTTTCTTTAATTTTACATGGAACATAGTGAGTCTTGTCAGTCTGCGTACTCAAATATTTTTCATCACAAGAAAGTAATTTTCAATTATGTCTTTGATTTATCCCAGTTTCTCTTGTTCTTGTTCCTTTCATGCTCATTAGGTTGAATCACGTTTTCTGTCCTATGTGTTTACCATCTTCTCACCCATTCTTTTCCTCTGTATTATAGAATAATATCTCAATTATGATCTCCAGAATAACAACTTATTTTCCGACACAGCAGGTGCTACTGTATAGTCATTCCAATGTATACTGTTATGCTTCATTATTTAAAAAGAAACATTATATTTTTGGTATCATTAATATTCTTATTTACCTCACTTATCTTACCAGAAATATTTTCTTACCAGAAATATTTTCTGGTTCCCCTGTAGAAGGTTATTTTCGGAGGAATGTTCTTCATCTGATCTTTTTCTGTGTAATCATTTTTTTCATATTTCCAATGACAGTTTTCCTGATTACTCATTTTTGAATGAAAAGAGTAAGAGCCAGTTTCAGATTCACCCACACACAGGGTGTGTAGATTTTATTTGGTTTTATTGGTTGGACATTTAGGTAATGATGGCATTTTATCAGATCTATAGGTTGATAAGACTAGGTATCTGCCCAATTTTAATAATTTAGCTAGCATTTCTATAGTGTGGTTTTGCTGTGCTGAGACCACCTCCACATCTGGTTTTAGGATACCCTCCTCATTGTGTATTGCTACCAGGACACCACTTTATATCCCCAGCTACATTTTATTTCTGGTGACTATCCCTTTGAGAATGCAGTGCATTCACCACCCCCCACTCTTATATACTTCACAGTCTCTAAATGAATGTTGAAAGATGAAGATGGCAAAAAAATATTTATATCAACTCAAAATGTAGCACCCACGTGGTAAAGGAATAGCTACCAGGTTTCTTGTGGTGTAGACCCCATGTCTCTAAGTAGGGAAATAGAGCAGCCAGGAGGAATAAAATCGCTTCCTGCCTTATTTTAGATGGTCTGAGATCCTCTGTTTTTTGAGAAAAAGGTCAGAATGATAGCCAGTTGTTTCTTTCTTTGCTTGTTTAAAATTTTTAGGTATAAATTCCTTGTAGATTTTGGCAAGCAGCATTCTGTTGGTCTTAGCTTTTGGGGGTAAAGTATTTTTATCTTTCTGAGGCTTAATAGGTGCTTTAGAACAAATTTAGGCTAGTTTCTACCAGGGCAATTAGTCCGATGCTGTTTAAAATCAGAAGTAAAAAGCAGTAGTTTTAATTGACCCAAACTGAATATGAACCAATAAAGTACTTGGTTGCCAAAAACAAAACAAAAGGAAAGAAAACAAAACAAAACAAAAAAACACAAAACCATGTTAATATACAGATGAGGGTTGGCAGTATTCTCATTGCACTCTGCCTTAAGTTACATTTGGGAGATTTGGGTCCACTTGTGGCCCTTATTATTGATAAGATTTCAAAAGGTTTTAAAAGAGAAAGGGGTGAAGGGTTAAAGAAGTACAAATTAGTAGTTGATAGAGGGTCACGGGGATGGGGAGCACAGCACAGAGAATGCAGTCAACAGCAAGGTAATGACGAGGTGTAGAGCCATAGGGAAGACAGAGTAATCAGGGGGATCGTTTCATAAACTATATAAATGTCTAACCAATGTACTGTATACTTGAAACTAATAATAAAATTAAATTTAAAAAAGCTTTTTAATGAATAAGAGCAAGTTCAAAGGTGGATAAATAGGATGCTAAAAGTCTGTGTATCGTGTTGAAGGAGTGGAGACCGTTAACTTTGAAAAAGAGATGATATAGATAGGAAATGGGGGAGACCTGATAACTGGTGGTAAAATATTCAAATGGTGGTCATGTGGAAAAGGGTTATATTTATTTTGGTTTGCTCCAAAGAGCAGGACAAGAATCACTTTGAGGAAGTTACAAAAAGGTAGATTCGACTCAACATGAGGTTGATTGGTGATGGAGTGGACACCGCATAGAGAAGGTAGGTAATAAACTGCCTGGCTCTTTCAAGAAGATTCTGGTTAGGAAGATCCTGACTGGTCAACCATTGAGGGAGCTGTGGGAGAAATTCTGATATTGAGTGGGAAGTTGGGTGATCCCGCGATTCATAGTTTAATGATATTGGTTTTGGAGTTTTGCCCTTGAGCTTTCTGACTGTTACGTTGGATTAGTGATGCGGCTTCTCCTACAAGGAAAGTTCTTAACTGTAAGAACTCAGCTGCTCCGAGTATTGGGTTCCATCCAGACAAATGAAGACCCAGGAGAGGCAAGTTCCACTTTCTCCTGTGCTCTACAATTTCCAACTCACACAGTAGCAAAAGATACTTCAGAAGCAGACCATGACCAAGCTTCTGTCAGGAAAAGAGGGAGTGGAAACAAACAGGTAGTTTATATGTCATCTCGTGTAGTCTTCACCACAGTTGTGGGAGGTTGTTTCCTAGACAAAGAACCCAAGACGAAAGCAGGCTATTCATCTTGCCAAGAACAAGAAGACAGCATTCAGGGAGCCAGTAGAGGCCCCAGAGTTTCGATTTATGACGAGGCTCAGGGGTGACAACTGGGTTGAAATGAGTACCCAGAGACTTATCATGACATTACATTTGCTTCATTTGCATTTTCTAATGATGCATTTAGTCACATTTTACATCGTTAACATTTGTGATGCTCTTTTTGTCTTTGGGGTGGCTTATTGGGGTGGATAGAGATAGCGAGAGAGCCCACCCACCCCACCCCACAAGCCAAGATTCAGACTGTTGTCTGATTCCAAAGCTTCGTCTGACCCCATGGTGAGCAGAAAGACCTTCTTAAATGTTACTGAGGATTTGTTTTGTTTTGTTTTTATACTTCACTTAAACTAATATAACTAAATAAGGCAGAAGAAGCAGACTACATGATTTAGTCTATTTTCCTGAATACAGAAAGTTCCTGGCTGGAAGGAAGGCTGGCTTGACTCTGCTTCTGCTCCGTGCTGGCCCTTCTCCTGACCTGCAGGTGCTGCGTCTTACAACACAGACAGGAGGATCCCCACCTGCTGCTTCCCAGGGGAGATGTTGTAGTCAGTCTGGGTCAAGGATGGAACTCTTTTTTTCCTTTCCTCTTCTAAAGAAAAATGTCTCCCCTGTTTGCCCTATTGGGCTCAGAGTTCCAGATGTGTCAGGGGTTGGTTGCTGTAAAGCAGCCCAACCAAAGGGCTCTTCCACTGCATTACATAATGGCAGGGTTCATGTCACTTTTCCATTGGTTTTGGACTGTGCTGCAGAGTCCTTTGGGGATGTTCTGAAGTTCAGGCTCCCTCAGAGCCAGGACAGAAAAAGCCCAACAGCAAAACAAGTGGAAAGAAAGACAATACTGGCCACGTGGCCTTGGGTCTTCTTTGAAATGCACGCCTGTGTCTGTATTTTGTTTTTTGGAAGGTTGTGAACAATCTTCTCAATGCTAAGTCTCATGTTTTTCCTCTCATTATCGGTCTCCCTCCCCTGTCTTTGACCACTTAACACTGTTGACCATTTTTTTGATGTTTGAAGCTACTCCTTCCTTGATTTCTGTTACACTGCACTTTTGGAATTCTCCTTTTATTTCTCTAATATTCTCTGAATATTCTGATTTTCTATCCCCTTTGCCCTGCCATTCACTTTACCAACATGGCATTTCTTCAGAGCCCTTGTTGTAGGCCAACATTCAAAAACAAATTGTTCTAAAAATTACAGTGACCTAATCATAAAAGTAGTTTATTTCTCACTCATGTATTGGTCCACAGTAGTTTTTCCTGTTGGAAGATGGATTTCCTCCACCCAGGAACCCAGGCTCCTTTCTACGGCTCCCCCATCCCCTTAGACTTTAGGGCCTCAATGTTACCTGCATCAGCCAGCCAAACGGGAAAAAGAGGATGGAAAAGGTACGTCTGCTTTAAGACTTTGGCCTGGAAGTGACACCTATCACTTCCGCTCATTCTCCATAGAGGATAACCAGTCACATGGCTACTTCTGATGCAAGGGGTGCTGGAAAATACAGTCATGGCTGGGAAGTCCCTTCTCCAGAAACAACTGTCTTCCATGGTAAGGGAAATAGATTTTAGAGCACAATTGGCCATCTCTGCCACAGATCTCAAATTTTTTCATAAGATTTTTGCCTTTGGTGAACTACTCATCCATTCTTATAGTTTCTATCCTTACCTCAGCATTATAATGACTCCTAAATCTCCATTTCCGGTACCAACCTCACATAGATGTCTAGTCTTATATCTGCAACCTCCTTCTAAACATCAGCTTCCCTACCTTAAATTTAACATCTTTCCTCGTCCAGAGCTGGCTCTCGTTCTGGTCTTCCCTAGTTCTGACAGTGGACCACCATTCTCCTGGCATCATCTATAATTCTTGCCTTTACCCTGGGTTGCATCTCTAAGGCCTCAGTGATTTTCTTCTTTTCCTAACTCCAGTCACCCTCTTTTCTGGTCTATTTAGATTGCTTTTGACAGGCTAATCTTTCTAAAACACTTTTATTATGTCACTGCCAAGAAATACTCCTTAAGAACCTGATTCTTTGTTGCTACTTTAAAGATATGAAACAGTTTTAAATAGTAGCAGCCTATAAATAAAACAGCTTGTTAGGTAAAACAGTTATTTTTTAATCTGAAGGACAAGTTGAGTTCAGTGTAATGAGGTATAATAAGCAACAGACAAAGAAGATAAAAATCCTAATTCTAGTTTACCCTCTATCTCTAACCAAATCTCTGAGCCTCAATTGTTTTGTGGAATTAAGAGGGTAACATCTTTCCCGTGGGCTAGGACAGATGATCTCCTTGGGCTCCCTCCAGCACTAGGATTGATGATTTTAAAAATGCAAACTCTCTTGCCTAATTTTTTAAGAGCTTCCATAATTTGACCCCACTCTCTGTCTCCAACCTAGTTACCCACATCCTGTTAAATGCTTCCCCTATTCCATCAAGTTGTTTTCTCTCCATGTCCTGATACGCTGGGTATAGTGCTGTGCTGTTCCCCTGTCCAGAATCCCCTCCCCTTCCTCTTTGTCTATCTCAGTCCCACTGTTTTCCAAGCACTATCAAAAGCCACCTTGGAGGATTTTAGGCATTCAGAAGGATATTGCCACCCATCTGGCTCTGCCATTTAGAAATTTGGTGACCATAGTAACACACGTAAATTTTGCTTTGTAAAATGCCATCACTACATAATTTAGCCCTGACTGCTTCACAAGCTAGTTTTGTTTCCTCAGTTAGCTGGCTGGTCAGTGTATTAATTGAAGATTGATTGATTGATTGATTGATTCAGTCAGTCAGTCAGTCAGTCAACGAGCTTTGCATTAAGGGTGAAGTTACTGTGAAGTTGCTGATATTTGACTGCTTTTGACCTACCAAAAAACCTCAGCAATTTCCTTTGTAAACTGAATAAAGTACTCTAAAAATATTTGTTATTCGTTCCACTTGATTTAGTAAAATCCTCTAAGGCAGAGGAAGCCAACATGTGAGAGTTAAGAGCTGAAATCACTGGTGGAGGTAATTGTCGAGTTTTTGTTTTGTTTTGTTTTGTTTTGTTTTCCAGTGGTTGTCTGTGCTGTGATTTTAAGGTAAAGAGCTACATCCAGGTGAGTAGCACATTTTAAGCAATGGCTGCCCATCTGGGAGAGCTGGTCCCAAGAACAGAAGAGCAGGTGGCTCCGAACCCAGGCGGAGAGGATTAAAGAGTTTACATTGTCTATATCTGAGGTGAGCCTATGGTTTCATCCACTCCAGATGGAAGGCTCGTAGTATTTGGAAGGACAGATTTTTAGGCCCACGTCTTGGTAACTGGGCTTCTCTACCTCAACTTTCCGCAAAGGAACTAGAGTCACTGACCTTAGAAATCCAGATCTTTTCCTTGATTAACTTTTTGTTCCTAGAATTATAATAACTTGGCCACTGTGCAGCACATGAGGGAGTTTGAGGGGTAATGATAGCATGAGTTTTGGAATTAAGCAGACCAGGTCTAAAATCCCATCTCTGCCACTCCTGGTTATATAAACATGGACAAGTTTCTTAATTTCTCGAACCCTCAATTTTGTCATCTGAAAAAGGGAAATAAAAATCGAATGTAAAAAAAACCCCAAAGTTTTCATGAGGATTAAATGAGATAGCGCAAAATGGCCAGTATGCTATCTGGTGCATCATAAGCCCTCCATAAATGAAAGCTAGTATTATTATTCTAAAAAGTGAAGATAAAAATACTAGGTCTTAATATTTGTATGTGATTTTTTTTCAAACAAGGGAAGCTTTACTTGATGATCCTGGTGACTTTGCTCCAGGCCAGGATGCTCAAACTGGGACACACCCCAGGTTGTCTCACCTATTAGAATTGAGTGCTACTTGTGAGGCGTCCAGATGCTCAGTGTCTCCAGAGGCAAACCTGGTTAGAAGACTCCAGGCTTCTGTTAAGCACTCAGCCTCCTTCTTACTCAACAATGTCCTTCATTTCCAGACTGGGTCTGGGATGCCATCACCAGACAAAGTTTGCCTCTGTGAAAAATCTATTCAGCTTTATTGACATGCTACCGACCAGCCCCATCAAACCAAAGGAACACTGCCTTGGTCTTTTTTGTGCACACTGTGGAACAGCAACTCGGGACTCCAGAGGGAGTCTGATTATTCCACTTGTCCTTTTTTCTTTTTTTCTTCATTTCTGCATTGTGGAAGGACAGGGATTAAGGCTGAGGAGGGGACGTGTGGGAGGGAGGGCAGGAGAGGAGGTCTGCACAGGCAGCCCTCACTTACCTCCAAAGGAAGATGCTTCATTGGGCCCAGTTGCCCTCTTCCCTCCTTGTCCACATCCATACGGGATGACTCCTGTCTGAGGACCTTCGCCTAACGCGCTCCGGAACTGTTGTGCCTAAGATTGTAAAACTGTGCGAATCTTCGCTTCTTTAAAATGACTTTTTCTCTTCTCTTTGTCTTTTATTCAAACTAGCCTTGGGCTCACTTGCTTCCTTTCTTTCTTTACTCTGCATGATACACAAACACTCCTTTCATCATTAAGCCCTTAGGTCAGCATCAAACAGTCTTAGGAAAAAAGCCTCACAGTTTCCGCCGCACTGAAGATAACATCTTGCAGTTCCACATCCATGAAGGTGGAAGGACTCTACCGGCTTCCCCTTGAAACCAGACAGAAGGACGCCGTGACTGACATCAGGACCTGATACAATGATCAACTGCCTCCTACCCCAGCCCTGACCACCAATCAGTAGAGCCCACGACCCCAACTCCCTTAGCTACCATGACTAATGAGTTCTCCCCTACATAACCTATCCCCTAGAGGCCATCAGGGAGCCAGGTCTTTGAGTGCTAACTCACCTGTGTCTCTGGGCTTAGTGCCATTTCCTTGAATAAACCTCTACCTTCTTTGCTGTAAACTCCTGTGTCTCCTTTTGCTTTGATGAGTGCAGGCAAAAACAGACTTCTTGAGGTTGGTAATAAGAGCCTCTCTAGGCAGCCTCCTGGGGGATGGTGGTCTCACACATGTGGTCACTGTGGACAAAAAAAGGGGTTCTCTGGAAAGTAACCTCACAGGGTGATCTAATCATAAATTCCTAACTGGGCAGATCATGGTGGGTAGTCATGCCCCAGGCATATAAATTCTTTAGTAAAAGGTTTATCTTTGCCTTAAGCAAGCCCTGTCCATTGTTTCTGTGCATCTAGATTAACACACCTTTGAAATAAACCATAACCACCCTCAAGGGAGAACATAATCTTGTTAACTAATCTGTAATCCAATCCCCAACCTGCATTCTCCCACCTCCAGGTAATCTCCGTTACATTTGCCTCTCTAATTTCTAATGCATGAAAGACACTGCAAAACTGTTACTCTCCGGAGCATTTGAGATCTTGCTCCCCAGCATATGTCAGTTTGGAGCAAATAAACTCTTATAAAAATTCACTACAGGTTTGGATGTGTCTTACATAGACATCACCAACAGGAGAGTGCTGAGAGAGTGGTGGGACCCTGAACCAAGCCCTCTGCTTTGTCTCTTTAAATCCAGTACAGACACTTCCACAATCTGGCAACAAGACTGTTCTTAGAGGAGACTGTAGGTGCCTTGGGTGGGGTGGGAGGTTGTCTTGTGAAGTGCAGTGACCATGAGGTAGGGGACCACTCCAGTTTACTTTCAAAACCCCAGGGAGTCAGGGCAGAAATAATCACAACAGGCGGCTGTAGCCCTCTGCCATACCCATAGGCCTTCACCAAATACGACAGGAATGCAAAACCTCCTGTCTTAATTTGCTTAACTCAGAGCCAGGGGAGGAGGTTACTAAAGTTTCAGATTTTAGGGTCTTGCCTTTTGATCATTTTTATTTTATTTTATTTTTTCAGAAATCTTTTGTTTGTGAAGATCTTAAAGCCAGTGGGCTCCAAAACTAGGGTCCATGTTTGCAGCTACGATGGAGGCTGAAAGTGACAAATGTTAGAAATGGAGCAAGTAATGTCATTACGCGTATTAGGAAAAAGCAAAATGCTAAATATGACTTTATGATGCATAGGATAATCTGCGAATATTGTATGATGATTCTTCCCATCCTCCTTGTAAATTTCCTTTCTAGGAAATAATAATTGCTAACATTTTTGAGCCCTTACTCTATGTCAGGCTCTGTTCTAAGTATTTTTCATACGTTAAATTGTTTATTCTCCATAACAGTCTAATGAAACAATTACTATAGTTATTCCCATTTCATACATGAGAACACTGAAACACGGAGAGATTAAGTAACTTGCCCAGTGTTACAGAGCAGTAAATAGCCGATTTGGGCACAGGCACTCTGGTACCCCGGTGCACGGTCTCGCTTACCAGGCTCACCGCCTCTCGAAAATAAGGCCTTCGAGGCCACAGCCAAGACCTCCAAAATACTGCTTTGTACTTCTCCCAGCACTCAAGCAAGAGTAGCATGGTCTGCGTATTAAATACTCTTATGAGTGTGCCAATAAATTAATGAAGGACTTACAATATGGTTAGCCAACAGAGGAAACCCTTTTCTGTTAAGAACCCCTTCAGATATTTTATCTAAAATACTGTACTTGCCCTTCTTACAGCAATAGCCCAAGGCTAGCGACTTATTCAAGACCTCAGCTCTCTCCTTTCCTCTCATCAACATACTCCTCAGCTTCCCACCTTGAATTCTTCCTGAGCTCCTGCTCAAAAATGCCAAAATGGGATTTCAATTTAACATGGTTTTTTATTATATGGTTTGCTTATTACATGGATCAAATCAACTTCCGGAACCACAATTACATTGGGAAAGGCCACTCACCGCCTCAGAATCAGCA